>NC_133666.1:276855746-277035673 GCF_037893015.1 Macrotis lagotis
AGGCAAATTGCTTTATGGCTTGTGTTTCAGTTTCTTCAATCTTTGGATTCTATAAAGTTCAAGGATAAGATATGATGACCTCTAAAGTATTTTCCATAAATAATCTATCATCTCATTATTTTAATATAATACAGCAAAAGTGAAATCATTAGAGTATGGGGGACTGTTCAATGCCTAGTATACACACATATATATATATATATATATATATATATATATATATATATATATATATATATATATAATTTCTGGGTTGGTTGACTCACTTTAACTTGCTCTCATACTGGCAGGTCTAGGTTCCCAGAAATAGACCATTACTACACAGTTACATTAAAGCTCAATTTGGTGCCTATAGGTAACCAAGGTCAAGAGAAATACACTTCTACTCATCATTCTCTCTCTTGAGATCTCATACATTGTGTTCTTCTCTACTACCAGGCACTTTAATAAAATAGAAAAATAACTTTCAGATCTTAAACATAACCATTTATATAACAATGATATAAAATAAGTAATATCCTATAGTATCAGTCATATTAAATTAAATATGACATGATATGATATTATATTTTACATTATACTATACTATGTGGTTATGCTATGCTATACTGTATTATCTAGAGTATAATTTGTTTGGCCACATTGCTAAATAAATGGTTATGTTTAATATACAAATATATAAATGATAGAAAACATACATAAATCCAGATTAAACCTTCCCACCAGTGTATTTAATATTTATAGTGAATAGTAGGTAAGTACTTAAAGGAAGCTTACATAAGGAAGGAAAACCAATACTTCTAAGGTAACTCAGAATTCTGGATTGCAAGTTAAGTGCAGTTTGGGGCAATTAGGAACATCTGGTTACACAAAGTTGTTTTCCTTCTCACTAACTGACAGCTGGACCTTAGTGCTCTCCAGTTAGGGAAATTCTATTCTTTATTTATACAAAGCATTTATAAGCTCAATTAATCATCATCGTTAAATGGTCATTTAAGAAATATATGGTCTTTTAGTATATATATATATATATATATTATATATATATATATATATATATATATATATATCAGATATCTTTGGTTTATACAGACTAAATAATGCATTGTTGTTCACTCACGCAGGTGCTTAAATGTCAATCAAAATGAAGCTCCCAGCAACACAGCTCATGTTGACTCTTTAACCCAGCTCACAAGGATACTAAAGCAGATGCAGAACTGTTAAGAAAGATGGCAACAGAGAGCAAGAAACCCTTTAAAACTTTCATTTTTTCAACAATAGCAGTCACTGGAGTCCTTGGCAAATGAAGCCATTACTCTGACCAATCAGGAATCTCTCAACTAAAGTCTTTTATTAGCTTATTGCTTCTTACTCCCAGAGCTCCAACCAAAAAAGATTTTTAGCCCTTCTACAATGTTTTCAATACTTCTCCTCAAGTTCCTGTGACAGATTCTTCTGTAACTTCATCCTCATTTCTCCTTGCCTCCCTTCCTTTTGTCTTTCCTTCCTTCTTTCTTTCCTTTTTTTGGATTGGTTTAATTCTGTGCATGTTCTTTTATTTAAAAAAAAAAACTTCCAAATTTACGAAAGATACAAACATTTAAAGAATAGTGAGAAATTTGGATGTCTCTCAAGATACTGTTATATTTTTTTCTGATTTGTTGTCATTTGTTTTCTACAAACCTTGTTTCTATCATCAGTAGATGTTCTTTCTAGATCTAATCATCTCTTGTCATTTCATCCAATATACATTTTTAAAAATTAAGATATCTATTAGCAGGAGCAATACAATACTGTAGCTCCAATAGTTTTTTTTTTTTTTTTAGGTTTTTGCAAGGCAAACAGGATTAAGTGGCTTGCCCAAGGCCACACAGCTAGACTGGATTTGAATGCAGGTACTCCTGACTCCAGGGCTGGTGCTTTATCCACTACGCCACCTAGCCGTCCCTTCTCCAATAGTTTTTAATCATGATTCAATGGGTTATATGTTATGAATCTTGTTCCTGCTTAATCGGTTTTCTTACAACTAAAGCTATTTTCTCTCTGTGAAATTTTGAAGTAACAAACCCTTTCTAACACCAGTTGTTGGCCAAAAGAAGAATCAATTAACCAACATTCATTAAGAATTTCCTTTTTCACTTAACACCATTGCCTTAAATAAAACTTTAAAAAAAAGAATTTCCTTTGTGAAAGATATCATATTAGTTCCAAGAGAAAAAAGACTTAAAAAGGCAAGATGTCTTAAACTAATACCATTTAAAAGAACTGGGAATGATTTAATCTAGAACAGAGAGGATTTGGAGTGATATTATTAAATGAGTCTTTAAGTATTGCAATGACAACCATGGGAAAGAATCATTACATTTTCCTGCATGACCTCAAAGATGAGAGGTAAATTGTAGAAAGGCCAATTCATATTAATATAAGGAAAAGAACAAAAATAAACTTTATAACTAAAATTTTCCAAAAATGGAATAGGTTTCCTTGGGGAATAGTAATTTACCTCTCAATAAAGGTCTATAAATGAAACTTGACTTGTCAAAATTTTAATAGATGTTATTCTTTTTTCAGATACTCTTTAGACTAGGTGATTAACAAGCTCCCATTCAACCCTGGAATTCCGTGAATCTGTGCTTTATCAAACTGAATCAAAAACAAACTTACAATGTCAGGCTATTATAATAGACTTAAACCCCAGGGAAAAGAATTCTCATAATTTTTGATTAGAGAGTCTGAGATTTTCCTATTTGTAAAATTGTTCTCACACAAGTGAGTTAACATTTTTAAAAATACAATTACATTTTAGGGGATTGATACATGATAAGTATAGATCTTTTGAGTAATATTTATTTTAAATGTCAATTTTGCTTAATAGAGATAAATAAGAAGAAAAATAATGTTGATTTTATGGAATTTCTCTGTAGAAATCCATATAGAGTAATGATTATATAATATCATTTTAAGCTATGCACCAATTGTTATTCATAAAAAGGCAAACCCATAGACTAATCCTCTGAAGTGTATCTTTCAACTTCATTGCAATTGAACTAGGTATATTAAGCAGTAGTAAACTAAGTATTTGCCAAGGGAAGCAGATTAAATTCATCAAAAGTTTAGAATGATGCCAATGTTGTGAAAACATAAACATGTGACCCTATTTCTAATACATCTCTACCATATGTAATAAATGTTTTTTCTCATCCTTCAATTTAATTCCTCCATAGTATTTTCTCTGACATTCAGTAAAATCCTTTTATGTGAAGAGAATTGGCACCTAGATGATGAAGGGGCAGCTGGGTGGCACCGGAGATAAAGTGCTGGGTGTGGAGTCAACTTTCTAAGTTCAAATCCAAGCCTCAGACAAATCCTAACCATGTGACCCCAGGCAAGTCACTTAAACCTGTTTGTCTCAGTTCCTCGTCTGTAAAATGAAGAAAGAAATGGCAAATCATTCTAGTAGTATCTTTGCCAAGAAAACTCCAAATGGAGTCATGAAGAGTCAAGCATAACAGACAATAAAATAACTGTAACAACAACAATAACTAAGAGATGTGAAATAAGAGGACTATTTTATTATAAGTTAGTTGAAGGAAGAAACATCTATACTTATGCATGTGCTCATATATACAAATTTGCATATACACAGGAGGGACTAAGAGCTATAGTATAATGGAAAGAAAGGCTGAAAAGTAAGAGGTCTAGATGTTCCATTGCAGAATATCATTTACAGTGGTTTGCAACAACAATAGTGGTCCTGAGAAGCTGTGGATAAAGAGTTGGCCAGGGGAACCAATTAGAACTGAAATCAAATCCAAACTCTAACACACAAAATGACTCTGTTGCTAGGCAACATTTAATTTCTCAGTATCCTGGACAACAATCTACATCTATATGTTTGAGAGAAGATGCATTCTGAATTAATAAAAGGAGTTTCCTTATGAAGGCATTATCTATATAAATAAAATCAAAGGTTCAGTCCTAACTCTCTCCCTTCTTGTGGTACCATAGCAGTGCAGATACAGTGCATAGTCTTTTTTTTCACTTGGGCTTTTTTCCAAAGGACAATATGGCAAGGTGAAATCTATTCTATAAGAGCCATTGAACTCAGGGATAAAGTCTAAAACTATGGTGGAAGAAAGATGAAAATGATGACTAGAATGCAGGTAGTCTTTAAGTTCGCCAGTTCACTGTCATCTCTCAGTTCTTAATCTGTATATTCTCTCCTAGACTGACTACCAAATGATAGTCTCATATTATCCCACACTCTCCTATTTTATTGCCTTGTCCCTAAAGCAATTTCATAGCATTTCTATTTTTTTTATTTTTGGCAATGAAGTTAAGTGACTTGTCCAAGGTCACACAGCTAGGCAATTATTAAGTGTCTGAGGTAAGATTTCAACTCAAGTCCTCCTGACTCCAGGGCCAGTGCTCTATTCACTGTGCCACCTAGCTTCCCCTTGTATAGCATTTTTAAATTTTTCTAAAGGATCTCATTGCTCATATATCATTGGGAGCACTTAAGGAGTGAAAATAAGTATGGAAATCTTGTCTTTAAAAATCTTAGTAGCTGTCTCTGATCATTTTTGAAATATAAAGACAAGCCTGGATCTCTGAGTTTCCTTGATAATACTACTCTTAACATAGAACTTTAAATCCAACCTATCCATGGAAGACTAGAGGCCCTGAGATCAAATTTTGTCTCCCATTGGATAATGTATTTATAATCTTGGGCAAATCACAAAATAGCCTGGACCTTAGGTTTCCTTATCTGTAAAATGAGGTGGAGGGGGGGTGGAGAAAGTTGGACTCGATTACAGTGAAAAGAAGAAATATAGAAGAACTGTTAGGACCCAAGTAGAAACCTTGGGGTTCACAGGAGCAGGATGCCCAATCTTTTCATCATGTGGTTAAGTTGCCCTTCATTTTGGCATAACGTGCCATTGTCAGAAACTTTCACTTGGGTTGAATAGTTCCTTGATTCAATCCAGTTTGTCTTGTCTCATATCAGGATGGAGAGAAATTGCTCTGTTTTAAGGATGCTATCAGATTCAATTTCCTAAGGCCCAGAACCTTGGATGGCTTTTAACTCTCTATGGTAGTCTAAGTGCTGCTAATGCTCTTGTATTCCATTAGTGGAACAAATGACTTTAGATTCTGAGTGTGTAAAATGACCTGTTATTTAGAAAGTAGCCCAGGCTTTGATCTTCTTGAAAGGGAACCTACTATTTAGAATATTATCTATTCAGGGAGAAAGTTAACTCTAGATCTTCAATAGGCATCATTAACATGAAATACCTTACTGAAAAGAAATTTAATGATCTATTAGGGGGGCAAGACCTAAAAAAGAAGTGAATTAAAAATATATCTTCTGTTTAATTCATTGACAATAATTTGTCTAATTACCTTATTCGTAAGTTTTCATAAACATTGCTTCCTACTAATTCTTTATTATTTATAATTATTTTCATGGCCCTTCTTTATAGCCAGACTACCCTATACTGATGCAGAGTAGGAACAAATCTATAAAATATAGTTTTAGAGAATTGTTTGGGAGCACTGAAAGAATAAGTGATTTGATGATAAACACAAAACAAGGATGAATCAGAGGCACAATTTGAAAGTTAATCTTTCTGACTACTAAGCCTGACCTCTATCGTACATCATGATGAATGTCAATTTTTCAGCCTTTGTTGTTCCCAATATTTGGCTCAATAAATGAGGGAGAAGCAGCTTGACCTAGTAGATACAGCATTATTCTTGGAGTCAGAAACATGTGATCACAAGTCCATTTCTCATACTTACTTGCTCTATGACTCTGGATATGACACAACCACCATTTATCTTAATTAACATGATATTCTGCTTTTTAGGAGGGAGTTCCTTTACTAACAGAAATCACAAATTAAAAACATATATAAATCAATATGCATCATGAATGTGAAAAAATTCCATCTATACCATGAGAGTGGATTGGGTAGAGAAGTTCTGTTTGAAACCCAAATTTTCTTTTAGTTCTCCAGAAGTTTCCAATCTACAATTTCAGAGAGGGAGGCATCAGGTCAGGAAAAAAAGAATTCTAGAAAGGAAAGGAAGAACTTGCTACTTGCTTTTCTTCTTGTCTCCATAGAGCTGATTTGATGACGTTAGAAAGAGCTCTGCATTTTTTGATCATGCTGGCAGGATACAAAGCAAGATATAAATAGACTCTAGGCATATATCTAATAAACACATGCTCAAAGAGACAGCAGTGAGTTCTTTTTATAAGTTAGCAACAACAATAACGAGCATTCATAAAATATGAACCAGATATGTTATCCTCCAAGAAACAAAGGTAATCAGTAACATTATTGGAGTTTAGATATAATCAGTTTGAGCATCTGTATTTATTCAAGAGTGAAGTCTTTGATGATCTATTTGAGGGAAGGAACAAAGTGCCTTTCCCTAATGGAAAGTTTTATAAATTTAAAAGGTAATCAAATAAAAGGAATAGTATGTTACATTGAAGAATTCCTCATTTGTTTCAGTTTCAGAGACATTGTTCTACTTTCTCCACTAGTAACCTGAAGTGAATTTTGTTCAACCTTTATTTCTAGATCAATTTTATTCCTCTTTGAATTTATTATTTTATTAGTACAGAAGTACTTTGGGCTTTGTAAGGCCTTCAGTAGGATTGATTTACTTTGTTAATCTTAACTCTCCCAATTATCACAACCATTGCTATAATGTAGATATTAACATCTCAAATTACACTAATAATTCTGTATTAGTTTCCTTGTTATAGGGCCCTTTCCATTCTTTTCTTGGAATCATCTTTTATTGACAATCATTATAATTAGATAATTTCTTTTCCCAAATTTCTATAGCAATTCCAAATTGCTTCTAAAATTAAAAAAAGATAGAAAGTTATTTTAATCCTAGAGGTAGTAGGGAGAACCTAGAACTCATAAAGGGGACAGTGGAAATGACCTGAATAGAAAACAGTTTGGAGCAGGGATATCAAAAAGGAGATTATTGTAATAGTTATATCAAGAAAAGGTGAACCTCTTTTTACAGGCATAAGGGAATCCAATCCATCCCTTTGTCTCCAGTAGATTGACAACTTCAGTATCTCTACTCCCTCATTTATTTTCAATTTTGTCCTGCTTACTGTTTCCTTACTAAAAATAAAAAATGTTCATGTCCTCTCCTCAATCTTCTCATAAACTTCATTTGATTCATCAGTTCTTGAAAAATATCACCTAATGTCTTTCCTCTATTTTGTGGCTAAATGAATTGAGAAGGTCATCTGTAAAAGGTATGCTGACTTTCTTTCCTATCACTTCTTTATTATCTCCGTATAGTATGACTTCAGTCTCTATCATTCAATCAAAATTGCTTACACCAAAACTACTAAGGCTCTGTTAATTTTCAAATGCAATAGTTTTTCTGAATTCTCATCTTTCTTGTTATCATTATCAATCACATTCTCCTTGATACATTCTTCTCTCTAGGTTTTTGTGACTTTACTCTTTCCTTGTTTTTCTACCTATTTGATAATTTCTGTCTTTTATGTTGGATTACCATCCAGTTGATATTTATTAACTGTGAGTTTCCCATAGGCCTCTGTTTCATTTTCTCTTCTCTTTACATATTATTTCTCTAAATGATTTCATCTTCCATAGATTTTATATCAACATATAGTTGCTGATGATCCTCCAACTACTCATTTAGTCCTAACCTCTCTGCTGACTTCTAGTATTTCATCTTTAACTACATATTGGATATACCATAGAAATCTTAAACTGTTTCAACATGTCAAACTAAGCTCATTATGTTTCACCCTAAATCTCCCCCCACCACTTTCTAACTTTTGTTTTACTATTTTAAATAAGATTGTTGATGTAGTTTGGGGTCTTCTCTAGTATCATCATTGTTATTGCCAATATCTTTTTCCTTTCTCCTCCTCAAGGAGTCATCAGGAAAACTAATATTTTAATCCAAAAAGAAGAAGGAAAAAAAATCAGCACAAAGGAACTCTCCATTTAAAACGTCTAAAAATATATATCCAATGTGTACCACCTATGGATCTTCCACCTTCAATGAAGGGGTTGGTTGCTGATATCTTCTTATATTTGTCATTTGCTCTCTTGATCTTTATAATTTTCTTATATTCAAATATTTTTGGCATATGGCTGTGCTTTCAATTTACGTTGTTGGATTAATTATGTGTATTATTTTCTTGGTTTTGCTTCACTTCTTGCAAATCTTTCTATGCTTATTTGAATTAATAGCATCATTTCATTTTTTTTTTTTTAGATTTTTCAAGGCAATGGGGTTAAGTGGCTTGCCTAAGGCCACATGGCTAGGTAATTATCAAGTGTCTGAGGTCGGATTTGAACCCAGGTACTCCTGACTCCAAAGCCGGTGCTCTATTCACTGTACCACCTAGCTGCCCCAACATCATTCTTTATAGAATAGAAATATCCCTTTACACATATGTGTGTGTGTGTGTGTGTGTGTGTGTGTGTGTGTGTGTGTGTAGAGCACAATATGTTTAGTCATGTACCCAGGAATTTACTTTGTTTTCCTAAATCTTTGCTATCACAAAAAGTGCTGCTATAAATTTGTTAGTTTATAAGGAGATTTTCATCCAATCAGTGCTTTCCTTGGGTTATAAACCCACTAATTGAGTCTTTTCAAAGGCTCCCATAAAGTAGCTATCTTCTACCTTTTCAGTTTTTTTTTAACTTTACTACCCAATAGGTACTCTTTGATCCAGTAACACTAGCCTCTGGCTGTTCCAAGTATAAGACACTCCATCTCCAGCTTTAGGAATTTCTCATCACATCACCAAAAAGAAAATCTGTTTCATCCTTTCCCTCCTTTTAACCCTTTCCCCTATCTTCCTATGTTTTCCTCTCCTGAGAGAATTACACATATTGCTAGTCCTAGATTCAACTCAAGCACATCAGACATTTCTTCTATTCTGTTCCAAATCTCCCTGCTTGTATCTTCCCATTTTAAAATGTAGTCTCACAAAATATCTGTAGCCTGGATGTAATTAGATTTCATCCCTAAAACTTCAGACCCATCTCTCTGACTTCTGACTTCTAACTCCTGTTACCTTATGTAATTTAGAAAGAAGTCTCTTAAATAATCTCTCTACTTTCATTCTTTTGCTTTTGCTATCCTTGATTGTTGTATCCATTCACTCCCACACTGAGGGTATTTGAGAAGTAAATAATCTCTTTAGCTCTGGTTTTCTTTCGAAGAGTGTTTTGAATATCTTTTTTATTGTTCAGCATTTATCTTTTTCATGTATGCTTAACTTCAGATTTACAAGGTAGATCACCATGGATTGCTCTTCAAAACACATTATTTCATTTTCTAGTAAGTACAGGATGATCTCATAAAATTACAATTTCCTCTGTATTTGAAGGTCTTTCTCTAATACTTAGAAAAAATTGGAGTTTCTAAATTGAATTGTCAAGTTTAATCATTATGTGTCTTGGACTTTATAGCATAGGTCTTTTTTTTTTCCTGGAGGCAATCTATGCATTCTTTTAATAGGTAATTCCTTTTAATGTTCAAAAGTTCTGGGCAGTCTTATTGTGTTATTTCTTACATTGCAGTGTTCTGTTTTTTTTCCTATTATGATATTCTTGGAGACCTACAATTCTTGAGTTATTTCTACTAATACTGTCTATAAGACCAATGCATTTTACTTGATTTGAGAGTGTTTTCATTTGTTATTTTGATTTTTTTAAAAATCTAGACTGTTTTACATGTTTATGTATTTGTATTTATAACTAGCTAAAATTTCTTATTTCTTTGATGAGACTTGCTATTTAAGATTTAAGATCATGTCCTATTAATTATTTCTGCTGTACAGGCCACAAATTCTCCCACAATTTTCATTTCTCTATTAACCCACTTGAATACCAAGTAAGCTCAAAGTAGGTATTAGTTTGAGTTTATACATGTGTTTTTAACCTTCTTTTAGGTTCTTGGTTTTCTAGATCATGGAGATAGCTGAAGCTGTATTATCTTTGGAAAATAATTTCTACTTTGGAGAGGTAATCTCTGAGGATTAGAGAAAATTAGTCCTTCATCTTTGTTGATCACATGACCCAGAACTACCTGCTTCTGTTCAGAAGACTTTCCTCCTTCTAGTCAACCAGCATTCTACCTAGGACATCTTTGACTACCCTCTCTCTATCATTCAACATAACTAATCTGTTGCTAAGGCCTATGAACCTCGCCCTTTGAACATGTCATACATTCTCTATTCTATCTTCGGCCACTGCCACCATCCTGGTGCAAGTGCTCATCACAGCATATCTCAAATATTGAAATAGATAACTATTTCTTTTGCCTACAAGCCTATACCCATATCCTTCACTCGATCATCAAAATGCTCTTTCTGAATCTCTAAACATGTCATTGATCTCTTCAATAATCCCCATAAGCTAACCATCACCTAGAGAATAAATTATAAAATTCTATATTTGGCATTCAGGGGGCAACCTTACTTGCCTCTCCTTTCCAATATCTGTATACTTTACACTCTGATCCCTCCCCAACATCCTCTGCAAATTCTGACATCAAATTATATTTGTTTACTTTTTGTTTCTCAAACAAGAAAATCTAGTCTCCATTCAGGGCATCTTGGTAAGCTTTCCTTCCTTATCATTGTCTCCGGGTTTACATCAAGTCTCAGCTAAAATTCCAACTGCTAGGGAGCCTTTTGTGATCCTCTTTGATTCTAGCTCCATTCCTCTGTTGATTATTTCCAATTTATCTTTTATCTATTTCATTTGTATATAGCTGCTTGCATATTATCCTTCCTATTAAGCAACGATCTTGACAGAAGAGACTATCTTTTGCATTCTGTAAAAATGGCTTATATCTTTAGTCCTTAACACAGTGACTGCTACATAGCAAACATGTCATAAATGCTTTTTTTGAGTGACTGAATAAAAGGATCCCAGAAAACCTCAGAATCTGAATGCTCAATCGTATAAATGCTTAGTGTATTCAATTTAATTCTACTGAAAAGAGAACCGTGTGTTCCTGAATAAAATATTGGTTACTTACTCCAGTCAGACGTGTAGAGTTTTTGGTGTTTTTTAAAGATGATTAGTGTCTTTTCTTAAATGGATTAAGTACATATTACCTAAGCGCAGTAGCTGACATTGCAATCAGGGACATTTAGCTATTTTATATCTTATTTCTTGACTTTGAACAAAGTCTGAGAACTTCCCCTTCTTGGTGGCAACAAAAATGACTACTGTGTGTTTTATGATCATATAATTAAAACTGTCTGCTATGAGAGAAGTGCCCCACCACCCAAATACAGTAATAAAATCTCCAATCCATGAAGAGTCATTTTATGCATAGACTGTTATAAAACAGCAATATTTCTGAGTTAAATGTGACATATTTAGACATTCGTTTGCTTCAATTAGGCTCTGACCCATGTCTATAAAATGAGCTAAAAATGATTTCAAATTTCAGCTCTCCAAAAATTGGATGATGATCCTTGCAACTTTCTAGTTGCAGCACTCAGAATATCCAGATCTATCAGCAAAAAGATCAAATCTGATTTGGAATTCCATTTGAGAAGAGTCTTCCTTTTTTAGAAGTTGTAGAGACAGATAGCTAGTAGAATGTGAATGGACTGGCTCAGAAGGACATGGATCTGAATCCCCCCCCACACAATCATTTAATAATTGCACAAATCCAGACAAATATTTTTACTCCTCTGTCACCCTTAGTCCAGTCATGTGTAAAAGAGAGAAAATAATGGGTGTCACACCTATATATGTATACATGCCTATTTAATAAAATAAATTTCTGAAATGGATTCTCCTCAAACTTTAAATTTTGAAGATGGGTCAATTAGTTATATGATTTTAAGAAACATACACTAAAACTATTTACATGTTTTCTGTTAGGGAAAGTATTAGCAACAGATATTAAGATAATATATATAATATATATATATATATCCTAAAATGAATCAAAAATTTATCTTGCCTCTGTTCTCAGCACTTTTAGTTTATGAATTCATATCTGAATTTTAGCCTCTGTATTTATTTATTTTATTATTATATTTTAGGTTTTTGCAAGGCAATGGGTGAAGTGGCTTGCCCAAGGTCACACAGCTAGGTAATTATTAAGTGTCTAAGGCTGGAATTGGACTCGGGTCCTCCTGACTTCAGGACTGGTACTCTATCCACTGCACCACCTAGCCTCCCCTAGCATCTAATAATAAAAAACTAATAATTATTATTTCGTAGGGAAACTGGAGCTGCATTTCAAAGATTTAACCATAAGAGAGACATCTACCTTTTAGGAAATGGGGATTGAGAAAACATCAACATTGATGGAAAGATTTATTTTTTCTTACAAAGGAGGATCAGTAGTAAAGCCTCCTTTGCAAATAAATCCTTGTAAATAAATGTATATCCAGTCTAGAGAGCATAAAAATCTCAATAAAAGAATCTTCCTTAGCATCAGAGTGAGGTTATAGATATTACTGAGAAAAGTATTTACCCTCTAAAGATAACCTGAGGAGTCATCCTAATTTCTCTAATGAATCAGTATACATTCTGTTTTTTCCATCTGTATAATTTCATTCACAAATTGACTTTTTTTGGTAATGATTTTTTGTTGACAATCTATTGGATAGTGATTTGAGGGAATGAACAACATAATTCATATCATCATTTGAGACTCAATAAAGATAAACAAAACTATTCTCAAGTTCTCACAATCAATGGCTTCTGAAGTCTTGAACCCTGAGACTTAAACAAAGAAAAGTCATTAATTAATTATTGGTATCTACCTGGAAAAGTCATTTTACTCCTTATTCTAGTCCCCCCAGTCTTCTCTTCTATACCAAGAGACTTCAGGAGACTAATGGAAATTGGATTTGCTATAGTAATAATTTCTAAATAAAATTAAAGATGTTTTAGAAAATAGTTATCATAGTCTATCCTCCTGCTAAAATATTAGTTAAATCTGTTAATTTCTCTAAGGCTCAATCTCCTCATTTATAAAATGAAGTTTCACAAAATTTAGAAACTGTCCCAAATCCAAAGCATTATAAGTTAAACAAATTCATTCAGTTCCTTCTGCATTTTGTTTCAGTGCTATGTCACACTTGATAGAACATATAAATGTTATAATAAGATGAATTATTTAACCACAGGAGATATCCAGCCTATTGGCACTGAAGTAATACATAACAAGAAACAACTATTCTGAGATGAATGTATGTAAAAAATGAGCAATCAAGATTTTAAGTACTTGTTATATATTGATTACTGTGTGAACTACTAAGGATTCAAAGATAAATATGAAATTTTCTCTGCCTTCAATGTGCCTATTTTCTATTGAAGGAAATAACATACACACACATATAAAATATAAAATATATGTCGGTGGTAGTTGGTGGTAGTGAATTAACAGGCAGAAATAAGGTAAGAATCAACAAAACCAAATGCTTATGATGATAATTTAGATGTGTTTTAACTAAAACTAGGGACAATGAGATGGATAAATAAAGAAAAAGCAGGTTCCAGTGAGTACAAATGCACAGAAATGGGAAAAATAGCTTCATGTACAAGGACCACCAAGAAGGCTCATGTGTAGAATGCATAAAGCTGTGTAAAAACAAAATGAAGTAGCATGATTGCAATGAGGAGGGGTACAAGAAATTCCTTAAGATTCAATGAAGGGCACATAATAATTACCTAGCTGTGTAACCTTGGGTAAGTCAGTTAACCCTATTGCCTTGTAAAAACTAAAAAAAAAAAAAGAAAAAAAAAGAAAAAGATTCAATTAAGGGACAGCTAGGTGGCCCAGTAGATAGAGAACTGCCCTGGAGGTCCTGAACTCAGGAGGTCCCGAGTTCAAATCCAGCCTCAGACATTTAATAATTGCCTAGCTGTGTGACCTTTGAAAACTCACTTAACCCCATTGCCTTAAATATAATTAAAAAAACATTCAATGAAACAGGATAATTTAGTTGACATGGATGATTGGGATTATAGGTTTCTAAGCAGTCTATCTTGCCACTACAAAGAAAGAAACTGTTCCAGAACATTGTGCCCATCTTGAGATAGACACCAAAATTAACAAGTCTTTTAATTGCTAATCCAAAGATGTATTTCACTTAGGCTGAATATGGTGAAGATTATGATGCACCTTTGGTCTTTTTAACCCTCCATACTGATCTTGCATTAATAAGCTATACCTTCCCCTTTAAAAATAAAGGCTAAAATACACACACACACACACACAAACACACACACACAAACACACACACACACACACACACACACACACACACACACACACACACACACGAGCTTCCCCATGTTAGAGGTCTGTTCATCTGAGCTAAGAGAGAGTGACAGGATTTTGGAATGTGTTAAATCATTCTTAATGGCTTCAAATGTTTACTATCTGAAAGGAGACATTTTAATCATCTAAGCTTATAGGAAATGAATCTTTAGGTGAATACATAAATGACTCAAATTAGAAAAAGTTTTATAAAAATGTCCAGAAAAAAATGCTATCAAAATTATCCTGATGATTGAAAAAACGATGCCCAATGTATATAATATCTTAATAGTGTCTAAATTACTTTATAATGATTTCATGGGTTCTTGTCCTTGAGGAGATGTCCTTCTCCACTCCCCTTTGGCTACTTTGTTTCTGTTCCACAAATATATTATATAAGTGATTATGTAACTCTACTCTTTGGCCTCTTTGCTTCCCCCCCCACCCCGAATAGGTAATCAGGGTCTTGTTTAGTGCCTGAGATATGACAGATAGTGCATTCATTTTCACACCATGAAAGCCAAAATTTTAAATGAATAAACCTTCAGAGGGTTGACTGTCTGGAACTTGTGTGACCTTCCTCAGCCTGAAAATAAAAGTAAACAAGGAAGAAGATGATACTCGGGCAGTGTATGTAATTAAACTGTGAAACAGAATTGTCATTGCTGTGATTACTGAACTTCCTTTTCAAAAAGCCATAACAATTTTAATTTCTGATGAGATATCCCTCTATTTGTCCATTCTATGGTTGTTTTCTAATGATGTGACTTCCTATGCCTTTTGTCTAAAGGAAGAATAAGAGCTTTAGGAGATTACTGATATTTTCTTCAAAGTAGCAAAGAATTACATTGTTAGCAACTAGATTTGTAGTAGAAACATACATATATTTTGTCTTGGTACAATTCAATTTCCCCTCTTCTTAATGGTTTGACTTCTTTCATGCAGCATTGTAAACCTGACAGACTCTTAAGTAAAAGAGAGGAGAAACAGCTGTTTGTTATTTTAGAAATGAGCTGGGCAAAAAAGCAGAGATTAAAGATGAAGTAAAGTTATGTTAATGATAGCATAATATACTGCATGATTTAGGTATGCAGGGATGTATTAATATTTGGAAAAAGGAATTTTTCATAATATGAGAAAACATTTTGTTTTTTGTACATTTATGTTTTAAAACAAAAAAATCAACTCACAAACCAAGTGACTATTTTATATTCTGTATTATAAAATTATGGTCTCAGTATTAGAAATGATCTTTAAACTCATATATATTTTATGTCTCACTTCATGGAGGAATCTTTTTCAACATTCTCACTAGGTAGACATTCAGTTTCTGCTTTTGCATCATCAGTACTGGAAAGCCCTCTAGCTTACAACACAATCCACTTCATTCTAGAATAGCACAGTAGTTTGAAAGCCTACATTTGGGTTCCTATTCTTAGGAAATTGTCCAAAAAATATGAAGATATAGATAAAGATGTAGATATGAATATAGATATAAATAAATATAGATATGCTTCTTTTATATGACAGATATACCATCTTGACCAAAAAAGAGATAGAAAGCATTATGAAATGTAAAATACATAATTTTGATTATATGAAATTAAAAAGCTTTTGCACAAACAAAACCAATATAACCAAGATTAAAGGAAAGAGTATCAAAAGGCATTTTTCAGATGAATAAATCTAATCTATCTATAGGCATATGAAGAAAGATTTTAAATAACTTTTGATTAGAAAAATGCAAACTAAAAACAACTCTGAAGTGCTACCTCATATCTATCACTATCACAAACACTAGTACAGTATTGGTGAAGTTGTGAACTGATCCAGCCATTCTGAAGAGCAATTTAGAATTATGGCCAAAGGTCTATAAAACTGTGCATATTCTTGGATCAAACAATACCACTACTAGGTTTATACCCCAAAGAGGTCATAAAAAGGAAAAAGGACCTACATGTGCATCTCTCTTTTTGTAATGGCAAAATATTGGAAATTAAGGGAATACCCATTCGTGGTTGAAAAAGCTACATATGAATATATTTGTATACTATTGTGCTATAAGAAATGGTGAACAGGTAGATTTCAGAAAATACTAGAAAGATTTGTATGAACTAATTCAAGGTGAAATTAGCAAAACCAGGAAAACATTGTACAGAGACCAGAAACATTGTGTCATGATTAACTACAAAAGACTCAGTTTTTCTTAGCAACACAATGATTCAGGACAAGCACAAAGGACTTATCCAGGAAATTGCCATCCACATCCAGATAAAAAAATTAATGGACTCTGAATGCATTTATTCTTTTATTGTTTTTCCCCCATTTTGCTCTTTCACAACTGTGACTATTATGAAAATGTTTTAGATGACAGAATATGCATTATCTATATCTAACTGCCTACCATTTTTGGAAGAGGGAAAGTGAGAGAGGGAGTGAATAAAATTTCAAAGGCAAAATCTTGCAAAAATGAATGCCAAAATTGTTTCACTATATAATTGGGAAAAACAAAATATTAAAAAAGAAAATATAAAGAAGGGAAAATCTTCATTGGGAAGTGGTCCTATAAGAAGAGAGGAGACATCTATGAGAGATGTTTTAAGGCAGAAACAATTTGACAATAGTTAGGATTTCTGTGGTGAATAAGAATGAAGATCAGATGATAATCCAGAGATTGTAGATTTTAGTAAATTAGGAGGATAGTAGTTTTCTTAATAGTAATAAAAAAATTAGAAAGCATAATGGTTTGAGCTGGGAGGGGGGCAGAGGAAGATTAATTTTACTGCAGATATTTAAAATTTAACAGATTGATTGGGATTCTGAAAAAGGCCGTAGTTTATTGAGACAAGCTCAGGAGAGAGACTAGAAATATTTAAATCTAGGAATTATCTACATAGAAATAATAAAAAGGGAGGGTCTAGTCTAGAGCCTTGGAGGATACTCATGGCTAGTGGATAGGACAAAATTGAAATTCCAGCAAGGAAAACCGAGAAAAAGTAGTTATACAGGAAAGAGAAAATCTTAAAATAGATTGGAAGGAAAGAACCAGAAAAGAAGAAAGGAAGGAACCAGAAAGAAGGAAGGAAGGAAGGAAGGAAGGAAGGAAGGAAGGAAGGAAGGAAGGAAGGAAGGAAGGAAAGAGAAAGAAAGAAGGAAAGATAAAGAAAGAAAGAAAGAAAGAGAGAGAGAGAGAGAGAGAGAGAGAGAGAGAGAGAGAGAGAAAGAAAGAAAGAAAGAAAGAAAGAAAGAAAGAAAGAAAGAAAGAAAGAAAGAAAAAGAAAGAAAGAAAGAAAGAGAGCACTAGGGGTTTAGACTGGATAGATTTTAAGTCTTTGTAGCTCAAAATCTATGAGAAAATCTTTACCTCTGCACCAGTATTTCACTTAATGATCCTTAATCTTGATATAAATTATTGTAGTAATATATTCTCCATCATATTCTATCTAATGAAAATTTAAACTTTTGAACTCTTTTATGTTCCTTATTCTGTGATACAGGTTATCAGATAAAACTATTTGGGTTTGGTATTTATTCTATTTCCTATAATATGTTGATATTTGTATTGGTTAAAAAGTTCATTATTTCCACCTTTTCTCCTCAAATTTTTACACATATCCCTTCCTCAACTGGTATGTTCTATCAGGATATAATATCATATCACTATATCAGAAGACTCTCCAGGTTCAGACACCACAAACTGTAATAGTCGAAATATTGTATGTAAATTCACTCTAGAAATAATTGATATCCATACTTTAATCTTTCTTTCTAGACCAGAAAATGTACACATAATATTTTGACTAATCTGTACTCTGCATTCACATTTGAATCTGACCCAATATTTATTTCAACAAAGATTTATTAAGGAGCAACATCCTTGAATGGTATTTCTCTTCATTGTTGACAAGTTAACAGTGATCATTTTGAGCAAGGCTATTTTTCATGATGCTGTTTTCCTGGGTTAAAGTTCTAACTTTGGCACATGATGGGCTTTGTGAACTTGGGAAAATCATTTAAACTTTTAAGCCCCACCCCACCCCCAGCCCCTGGTAATTCTAAAAAATTACAAGTTACAGAAGAGACCATAATCTACATTGATTAAGTGAGTGGCCTCAATGAAAATTTCCTGTGGTGAAATAGCAATAACGGGTCCTATCAAAAACCAGAGAAGCCAAACTGAACTAGGAGTCAAGATTCATATTCATCTAATTATATAATTTTATAGATGAAACTGACTTTATGAATCTAGTACCACTCTTTTTGATACTTATTCCTTGCAAGTATGTGTGTGTGTTGTGTTTAATATATTGAGAATAATCATTTCCCTTCCTACTTCATAGGTTTGTGATTATCCCATCACAATGTTTTGTAACTTTGTGGAAATGTTTTGTAAATTTGTTAAACCTCTCCAAAAGTGGAAAATTTTGCTAGCGATGTTGGACATATTCCAGATCTTATGTAGAGTAGAAAATATTCTTGAATGCCCATAAAAGATAGAGGTTATTGGGGCATGGGTCCTGGGATTAAAAAGAGATAGTCCAATTAATAGTTGAAATCCAAACTACTCTCCCCAAAATTGAAATCTCCCAATATATATTTCTTTTCTTCCTAACTCCCATTTCTTCTGAAAGAGAAAGATTGAAGACACTATATTGAATTGGAGAAACTAAACTATCCTGCTTTGGGGGTTTAGACTAAGCTGGGGATGCTGAAGTTTGAAATATTCTAAAAAAGTTTTGATTCTCCCAGTCAGGCATTGTCATTTCAAGAACTCATAAAATGCCAGATGGAGGAAAGGCATTTCAAGATCAGCTAGACCAACCATCTCATTTTATACGCAGATGTTAGTGAGATGACAGAGTCACATAGTCTTCCACATCAGGGAAGTCAAACTATTTCACGTAAGGAGCAATTAATGACAGAATTTGGGTCATAGTTCAGGTCTTTAAATTCACACTCTAAGATACCCACCACCTTTCACTAAAAGAATGAATAGGGGCAGCTAGGTGGCATAGTGGATAAAGCACTGGCCTTGGAGTCAGGACTACCTGGATTCAAATCCGGTCTCAGACACTTAATAATTACCTATCTGTGTGGCCTTGGGCAAGCCACTTAACCCCAGTTGCCTTTCAAAAGCCTAAAAAAAAAGAATGAATATATTGAGATATCAGAATGGATTTTTGATCCATCAGTATATTAGCTATAACTATTTAATAATAATAATAATAATAATAATAATAATAAGTTAAGTTTTATACTGCAGTCACTATTTGCCAAGTTCTATGCCAATTGCTTTAAATTAATTGCTTCATTTTATCCTTACTTTGACCCCATTCTGAGATGTTGGTGTTATTTTATCCTCATCTTACAAATTAGCAAATTGAAGCAGAATTTGAGGGACTTGCCTAAGGTCATACAGACCAGTTTTACATTCAATTCTACCTAACTCTAGGCCAGGTGTTCTATTCACTGAGCTACCTATTTATTACATAATGATTTAACTATGAACATAAAACTATTGCTATTCAGTAATTAGATTATCAGTAAAATAAAGTATATTCTGTTGTATATCTAAGGTGTTCATCTTGGTTTTTTTTTTTTTTTTTGACTGGGCAATGAAACTGGTGATAATGAGCCAAAGTTTATAACATTTACTAGAAGATACCTTTAGTTGAATCTTCTAATCCCATTGAGATCTGTTCACTCTTCACCAATTAAGATATTCTGAGATTTTTTTGAGCTGAGAAACTTTTTTTTCTTTTCTTAGCAAGGAGTTGTCCCCTCTCCCCCTCCCCCCAAAAGTAATCACAGTCAACCAAGACAACTTTGAAAGATGTCTCTGGAATTTGTCATTTATTAAAATGTCAGTGTCTGGCATATAGTAGATCTTTAGTAAATTATTGTTGACTTGACCTAGCACCTTTGCCAATAAATACATTAAAAAGCTATGGCAGTCAGCTTGCCAGATATCCGTACTGCTGTGATGAGTCTGCCTAAATTCATTAAACTTTACTCCATCTCTATTGCAATAAAAGAATTGTCTTACTGATGATAAAATATCACTAATGATATGAAGTAATTGGACAGTGTTAAGTATCTTTATGTCAGTCTATGAACTGAGGTAAGTGAGTACAAATCTTAAATCTCATAAATGTTGCTAGCTGAGTTTGTTAAAACAATGATCCCGAAAATTCTGAGTGGTGGGTAATAAGGATGGGGCAACACAGCTAAGGTCTGTATATTGGAGATGAGTTTTAGAGAATCCACAGTTTTTTAGGTAAAAGAGGATATTCCAAACAGGATTTCATTGTATTCCATATAATATTCCTCAAACCAACCCACTATTTGGAAGGCCTAAAGTGCTGAATATGGAAGAAGTATAAATTTGAGAAACCAATAAATCTTGTAGGAACATTATTGTGATTAAATAGAATTTCAACCTAGTTGTGACCTTGGTTATTGAAGTTTTAGAGAAAGAAATCAAGAGTTCTTAAATTAGTAGTATGGAAAAGTGGAATTAACACTGAATTTGCAACCAGAGGATTTGAGTTCAAATCCTTACATAGCTGATTATTATCCACATTTCACTAGGCAAAACACTTAATTATTATGAAATTCATTTTACCATTCAGCAAAATAAATTAGTTTGACTAGAGTGCTGGACTTTAATATAGGATGGTCTGAATATAAATGTCTCAGATACATCCAAGCTAAATAATCTCTGGAGAGAAATTCATGGACAAAATGGCAACAACAACAACAACAACAATAACAACAACAATAATAATAACAACAGCATAAATCTCAAAGGATTGTTGTAAGGGAAAGCTGATATAATGCACATAAAAGATTCAGCAAAGATCAAAATGCTAAAATAAATGTTAGTAGCAGTAATAATTATTAACAAAATGATTATCATTATGATTATTATCTATTTTTCCTCTTTTGTTATTTATTATTATTATCGATATTTCTTCTCATATTGTTATGCTGACTGTTAATTTTCTATTATTATTTTATATTTAATGTCCAATGAACTATTTATTTGCACATATGTTAAAAATAGTTGTCATTTCTATGAGGAAAGAAAGCATTAGGAAATATACTCACTGAAAGAATTCTAAGTACAATCTCAGTTGCAGAAAATAGTGATATCATGTACCATATCTTGTTTCCAAATGATTTTGATTCATACTTTAAGATCTCTATATTTTGAAAAGGTTTTCTTACTGTTCTTATTGTTCCTTATAACTTAGCAATTATAAGTATTTTATATGAAAATAAAAATTTAAAATGCAGATTGTGGCCAATATTTAAATAGATGATAATGTCTGGTTCTAATACATTTTTAAAATTTTCCAAGATATTTTATTTTTATTAATATTTTATTTGTTTTACAGTTATATAAACAGTAATTTCTATCTATCAATTTTGGAAGGATTCAAATTTTATAATTTTCCCCCCATCCTCCCTTCCTCCTCTAAAAGGCAATATGATAAACTTTAGATTGTTTCCATGCTATAAATTGATGGAAATTCAATGTTTTGAGAGAGAAATCATATCATTGAGGAGAAAATAAATTATTAAAGATAGCAAAATTATGTGGTACATAAGACACTATTTTAGAAAAAATGAAGGCAATAGAATTTGGTCTTTGTTTAAACTCCACAGTTCTTTCTCTGGATACAGGTGGTATTCTCCATCACAGATACTCTAAAATTGTCCCTGATTATTGCATTGATAGAATGAGCAAGTCCATTACAGTTAATCATCACCTCATGTTGCTGTTATGGTGTACAATGCTGGTTATGCTCATCTCGCTCAGCATCAGTTCATACAAATCCTTCCAGGCTTCCCTGAATTCCCATCCATCCTGGTTTCTAATAGAACAATAGTGTTCCATAACATACATATACCACGATTTGTTCAGCAATTCCACAATTGATGTACAGTCACTCGATTTTGAATTCTTTGCCACTACAAACAGGGATGCTGTGAATATTTTTGTACAAATGATGTTTTTACCATTTTTCATGATCTCTTCAGGGTATAGACCCAGTAGTCATATTGCTGGATCAAAGGGTATGCACATTTTTATTGCTCTTTGGGCATAATTCCAGATTGTTCTCCGGAAAGGTTGGAGCTGATTTAAATATTTAAATAACTAGGCAAATATCAACTGCTTATGGATAGGTCAAGCTAATATGATAAAAATGACAAATCTACATAAACTATATATTTAGTGCCTTACCAAACTTCCAAAAAAATACTTTAATGAGGTAGAAAAAATTGTAACTAAATTCATATGGAGAAACAAAAGGTCAAGAATATCCAGAGATTTAATGGGAAAAAAAAGTGTAAAAGAAGGTGGCTTAGCCTGGGTTCCTTATTTCACCCCAATCTTATTGGGAATGACTTCTAGTTTATCCCTACTACATATAATGCTTGTTGGTGGTTTCAGATAGATACTGCTTATCATTTTAAGGAACAATTCATTTATTCCTACACTCTCTAGTGTTTTTAGTAGGAATGTGTGCTCTATTATGGCAAAGGCCTTTTCAGCATCTATTGAGATAATCATATGATTTCTGTTAGGTTTGTTAATGATATAATCAATTATACTAACAATTTTCCTAATATTGAATGAACCCTGCATCCCTGGGATAAATCCTGCTTGGTCATAGTATATTATCCTAATAGTAATTTGCTATAATTGCTTTGCTAATATTTTATTTAAGATTTTTGTATCCATATTCATTATGGAAATTGTTCTCTAATTTTCTTTCTCTGATTTAACACTTCCTTGTTTATGTATCAGCACCATAATGGTGTCATAGAGGAGTTAGACAGAGTTCCTTCTTTACTTATTTTTCCAAAGAGTTTATACAGAATTGGAACCAATTATTCCTTAAATGCTAGATAGAATTCACTTGTGAATCCATCTGGCCCTGGAGATATTTCTTAGGGAGCTCAATGATACCTTGTTGAATTTCTTTTTCTATAGGATTATTTAGGTATTTAATTTCCTCTTCATTTAACCAAGACAACTTATATTTTTTTGTAAATATTCATCCATTTCACTTAAATATCAAATTTATAGGCATATAGTTGAGCAAACTAATTCCAAATTATTACATTAATTTCTTCCTAATTGGTGCTGAGTTCACTTTTTTCATTTATCCCAGTAATTTTGTTTTCTTCTTTCCTTTTTTAATCAAATTAACAAAAGTTTTATCAATTATATTGTTTTTTTCATAAAACCAACTCTTTTATTTATTAGTTCATTTTCTTCCTTTTCATTTTATTAAATTCTTTAATTTTTAGAATTTCTAATTTGTTATTTAATTTAGGTTTTTCAATTTGTTCTTTCTCTGGCTTGTTTTGGTTGCATGCTTAGTTCATCAGTTTCCTCTCTCTATTCACGTAAGTAGTTAAAGATATATATATATATATATATATATATATATATATATATATATATATATATATATATATACACATCCCCTACACATCCCCTAATAACTGCCTTGGCTATATCCCTATATCCCTAAATTTTGGCATTTTCTCTTGTTATTGTCTTTATCTGGGATGAAGACACTAATTCTATCTATAATTTGTTATTTGATACACTCAATTCTTTAAAAATGAGATTATTTAGTTTTCAATTAGTTTTAGGTCTGTCTCTCCATGGTACATCATTACATGTTATTTTTTATTGCACAATGATCTGAGAAGTAAGTATTCACTATTTCGGTCTTTCCACATTTGATTATAAGGACTTTATGCCCTATGTGATCAATTTTAGTTTAAGTGCCATGTACTGCAGGGAAAAAAGTGTATTCCTTTCAATCGCCATTGAATTTTCTCTAAATGTCTATCATGTCTAGGTTTTCTAACATTCTATTTACCTCCTTAATTTCCTTCTTGTTTATTTTGTGGTTCGATTTCTCTAAATCTGAGAGTGGTAGGTTGAGGTCTTCTACCAATAGAGGTTTACTTTCTATGCCTTCCTGTAACTCATTCAGGTTCTCCTCTAAGAATTTGGATGCTATACCACTTGGTGCATACATATTTAGTATTGAAATTGCTTCATTGTCTATGGTACTTTTCAAGATGATATAGTTTCCTTCCTTATCTCTTTTAATGAAATCTATTTTAGCAACTGCTTTGTCTAAGATAAGGATTGCTACCCCTGACTTTTTTACTTCAGCTGAAGCAAAATATATTTTGCTCTAACCATTTACATTTACTCCATATGTATCTCTCTGCTTCAGATTAGTTTCCTGTAAGCAGCATATTGTAAGATTCTGGTTTTTAATCCACGGGGCTATTCACTTATGTTTTATGGGAGAGATCATCCCATTCACATTCAAAGTCACAATTATTAATTCTTTATTGCCCTCCATGCTATCTTCCTCCTTTTTGTATTTTTCCCCTTTTATTTTACTTTGTTCATATTCCACAGTATTTTACTTCTGAATACCACCTCCTTCAGTGTGTTTGCACACTTAAATCTACCTTCCTAACCTATCTTTTCCCTTTACCTTTGTCCCTTCTTCGTCCCCTTCCTACTTTTAGTTCCCACTTTCCTCTCCCCCCACCCCCTTTCCCTTTTTTAATATTTGAAAAATAAGATAAGTTTCTTAACAGGGTATGTGTATGTTAATCCTTCTTTGAGACAAATTCGATGAGAGTAAGATTCAGGTGGTTCTCACCTCCTCCCCTCTATCCCTTCTACTGCAATAGGTCCTTTTTACCTCTTTACGTAATGTGACTTACCTCATTCAATCTCCTCCTTCATTCAGACTCTTTACTGTCTCCCCGTTTTAAGGAGACATTGTTTTTAAATCATCCTGTCAAAATAATGGGCAAGTCATGAGTGTATATTTCTTCTGGTTAAGTTTATTCTCTCTAATAGAATTATAATGCTCAAGAATTATGAGAATCTTTCTCCTAGATGAGCATATAGCCTGTTTCATCTTACTAAATAGCAATTTTTTTTCTATTCTCTTTTCTATCTTTTCATGTGTCTCTTGAGTCTCCTGCAAAATTTGAAAATCTCCTATTTCATTAAATGTACATCTTTTCCCTGGAAGAGAAAGCTCAGTTTTGCAGGATGGTAACTCTTGTATGTATTCCAAGCTCCCTAATTCATTAGAATATCATATTCCAGGCCCTTTGATGTAGCCAGGTCCTGTGCAAACCTTACTGTGGTTACTTGGTATCTAAATTGTTTCTTTATGGAGCATTTTGGAGCATTTTCTCTTTTATATGATAGGTCTGAAATTTGGTCAAAATATTCCTTGGTGTTTTCATTTTGGGATCCCTTTCAGGAGGGGAACAATGTATTCTTTCAATAATTCCTCTGTCCTCATATTCCATGATATCAGAGCAATTTTCTTATAGATCCTTAAATATTGAGTCCAAGCATTTTTTTATCATCAATATGTTCAGGAAATCCAAACATTCTTAAGTTGTCTCTTCTGGATATATTCTTTAGGAGATTAGTTTTGCTGATGAGGTATTTTAGGCTTTCTTCTATTTTTTTCAATTTATTTTTGTTTTATTTAACGTGAAGTCATTGGTTTCCATGGTTTCTATTCCTTTTTTTTAGGGAAGAATTTTCTTCATTTAACTTTTGCAACTCCTTTTCCAATTGGTCATTACTATTTTTGAAGGAGTTTTCCATTCACCCAATTGTGGTTTTGAGAGAATTATTTTCTTTTTTGCATATGTCCAATTGTATTTTCCAAGGATTTGTTTTCTTGATGCAGTGTCTTAATTTTCTCTTGCAAGTTGTTAATTTTTGCTTCAGTTTCTTTCCCAATTTTTCCAATTGATTTTTTAAACTCCTTTCTGATGTCTTTTAAGAAGTTTTTCTGGGCTGGAGACCAATTCCTATTCTCCTTGGAAATTCTAGCTCTCTCTGAGTTAGGGTTTTTGTATTTGAGTAAGCTTTCAATGGACACTGCCCTTCACACTGTCCTGTCTTCATTTTCCTAGGATCTTATGTTGGGAGAGAGGCTGGTTTTGAAAACTCTAGAGGCTTTGCTCACTGGGCATAGTAACTCCAAGTGGGCCAGTCAGTGGTGGTGGTGGGGTGATAGACACTTTCTCTGCTAGACACTACCCCTGCATTTTCTTTCTGCTCTCTATCCTTCCCCCTCCCACCAATCACCCAGGTTCCCCTGAGACATACCTTGATGGTAGATGTTTTTTCTCTTTTGTTGTTCTCCAGATTTTGTGAATCTGAATTCTGTTAAGTGTCTTGATTCATATTAGTTCTGAGGGGAAGCAAGGAAACTTAGGACAGTAGCTGGCATCTCTCCACCATCTTGGCCAGAAGTTCTTCCAAGATATTTTAAAGCATGCATTCATATTATGGGAGATTTATTATCTATCAGTTCATAAAAGATAGGTTTTTAAATGTATTTCTATCTACCAGTTCACAATTTGTTAGGTATTCTGGAAGGTATCAAATTTTGACAGCCTGCATTTATAAATGTTGCAGATAGTTTCATGCTTTATTTACAGTCAGGCCTCCTCAAAAATAATCTGAAATTCCTTATCTCAATGACTTGAACTGGAATTGTCATAATACACCCTTCTATTTCCAGAAACAAATCCAATATTAAAACATTTGTCCAACAGTCCTCAGTCAAAATATTTTTGACTGAGTACATTTTGATGTTACTTATTGAAGGCCTGTTGATTTTGCACTAGAAACTTAGTAATTTCATATGTTTGATTCAGAAGACCACTACAGATTACTTTGACAAATCCATAGCACATATTTTATTGGCCTTAACTATTGCTTGGGGAATTAATACCTGCTTGTTCCAAAATATATTTCAAAGATGTCAGTGATCTTTCTTCTCTTTTTCTTAATTGCATTTATTTATTTTAAAAGAAAAAAAGAGAGTTGTATACAAAACTGCAAAGCATTACATATATATGTATATCTATATATACACAAATTATATATATAAAATGTGTGTTTGCATATATATATATATATATAGAGAGAGAGAGAGAGAGAGAGAGAGCTAGCTTGCTTTTCATTTTTAAATATGTATAAATTGATCATATATCTTTGAAAAAGATCCTGCTTTGTGTAATTCTTTCTGACTTTCATTCTTTTCCCTTTTGGTCATAATAACATGGATAAAAGTTGATGAAGGTAAAATTCAAATTCAAGTCTCCTGTCAAAAAGTCTATCACTCTATCTACAATATAATACTGCTTCAATTTTAGGAAAAATAATTTTGTTGCTATGTGTTTTTTACATAATTAAATTTCATAATTTCTACAATTCTTTTTCTTCAACTATTGATAGAACCATATGTTTTTTCTGTCAATATAAGTGCTCAGTGATTTAAATTTGCCTCTAGGTATTGTTTCAATTGCATCCCATAACTTTTCAGTTGTTTTATTACTCGCATAACTCTTGCTATAGATGTTATTTATTATGCTAATTGTTTTCCTAATGTTGAACCATCCTTACAGTCTTGGCACTAGTCCAATATGGTTGCAAAGTGTATTTTTTCATATATATTGCTGCAGTTTTATTAATGTCATATATTTTATTTATTTTTGCATTAATTCTCAATATTATTTACCTATGGTTCTTTGTTATATCTTTCCCTAGTTTAGAAATCAGTACGATGTTTCTCTCATGGGATGTGTTTGATAGTACCTTATTTTCCTTTTTTTTCAACTAATAATAGCAATAATAGTAACTAGGATTAATATAACACTCTGTCTTTAGCAAGCATTGCACTTGATGATTACAATTATACCATCATTTGTAATATGCTGGATTTTATATACTTTCTCTAATGTAAATTCCTCTAATTCTAGAATTTTTCTTTATGAAACTACATTTATTTTAGTATGTTTAATTATTCTTTTGGAAACTAGGTCAATTATAGCTAACTATCAACTGTTTTGACAAGTTAAGTTTTTTAAATTTCTTACTTATTCACTTATTTAAATCATTTGTGGATATATAACTGGACATACATTAGTCACTTTCTTCTTTCTTTCTTTCTTTCCTTTTCTTTTCATGCACATGCACATTTATATATTTTTTAGGTTTTTGCAAGGCAAATGGGGTTAAGTGGCTTGCCCAAGGCCACACAGCTAGGTAATTATTAAGTGTCTGAGACTGGATTTGAACCCAGGTACTCCTGACTCCAAGGCCGGTGCTTTATCTACTTACTATGCCACCTAACCGTCCCATGTATATTTTTAAGTTACAAAATTTCCTACCACTCTCCCTCCCCCCCCTTCAGAGGTAAAGTCAGGTTAGCATTGTACATACATATTTTTTAATAAACATGTTTCCAGATTAGTTATTTTTGGTATGAGGAATTAGGATTAAGGCAAAGAGATACATGAGATAATTTTTATAAAATGTTCATCAGATTCTGAAGGGTTGTTTTTATTTGGTTTTGGATTTTTTTGCGTGTTTTTTGTTTTGTTTTATTTTTCTTCCTCTGGATGGGGGTAACATTGTACATAGCCAGCCTAATACAGTTGTCCTAGATCACTGAACTGCTGAGAGGAGCTGCTTCCATCAAGGTTGGTCAAATCAAAATGTTGTAATTTTGTAAATGTATTTATTTATTTATTTTCTTCTATTTGTACATACATATTTCCAAGTTACAAGATTTCCTTCCACCCTCCCTTCCCACCCTTTCCCCTCAGCAGGGAATAGTCAAGTTAGCATTTTATATACATATTTTGTTAAACATATTTACCAATTTGTAATTTTCAGCATGATGAATTAGAATCATGGGAAAGACATAGATAAGAGATAATTTTTATAAAGTGTTTATCAGATTCAGAAGGGTCATGATGTTGTTACTGTGTACAATGTTTTCTTGGTCCTGTTCCCTTCGCTCAGCATCAGATCCTATAAGTCATTTCATTCTTGTAGAACAATAGTATTCCATAGTATTCATGTACGACAACTTGTTTAGCCATTCCCCAATTATGGGCATCCCCTTGATTTCCAATTTTTTGCCACTACAAAAAAAAAGCTGCTATGAATATTTTGGAACATTTAGCACTTTTCACTTTTATTATAAAATTTTTCTGGATATAGATCTAGAATTAGAGTTGCTGGGTCAAAAGGTATGAACATTTTTATTGCTTTTTGGGCATAGTTCCATATTGGTCTCCAGAAAAGTTGGATCCGTTAACAATTCCATCAGCAATACATCAATGTCCCAATCCTCCTACAACCTCTGCCACATTGATCATCTTCCCTGTTTCTCATCTTGGCCAATCTGATAGGTGTGAGGAGATACATCATTGTTGTTTTAATTTGCATCTCTCCAATCACTAATGATTTGGAGCATATTTTCATATGATTATAAACAGCTGTAATTTCTTCATTTGAAAACTCTGTTCATATCTTTTACCATTTATCAATTGGGGAATGACTTGTGACCTTATATATTTTAGAAATGAGATGTTTATAAGAACATCTAGTTGTGAAGATTACATCTAAACTTTCTGCTTTCCTACTCATTTTGGCAGCATCACTAGTCATTTTCAATATTTTTTCCATTATTATTCTTTGTGGCTTCCCCAATCTCCTTTTTAAAAATAGTAATTTTGTTTCCCTGACTCTGTCTTTCAAATAATTAAACACCTGCTGGCATTAAAACATGACTATTGTATAAGCTTTATGAACCACTTCCCAGATCAATAACATAACAACTGTTTTTGTTGTTCAGTAATTTAGTAGTGTGCAACTCTTTATTCCCATTGACTATAGCATGCCAACAGTATTCACTGGGTTTTCTTGGCAAAGATGAGTGACCCTTATAGTGGACATGTCATAACAAGCATTTTCATGACAAGATAATGAGTGACTCTAACCACATATCTGTGTTTCACTTTTAAAGTGATATTTCTAGAGATGGAGACCAGAAAAATAAAAAAATAATATGTATATTATTCAAATATATATATATATATATATATGTGCATATATATATATGATATATATATCCTGATCTTTTTTTAAATTTTTACTAAGTAATTACTTTTAAAAATCATTTACAAATTAGATTTTTGAATTCTCTATTTACCTTTAGTACCTCATGGAACCACTGAGTAAGTCAAACATTTCCATATTAACTATGAAGAAAGAAACAAACACAAAGAACAAAGAAACAAAAGGGGGGAAAGCATGCTTCAATATACTTGAGTTCATCAGTTCTCTCTCTTGGGTGGTGTATAACATTTCTCATCATGAGTCTTTTGAAATTGTTTTGGATCATTGTATTGATTAGAATAACTAAATCTTTCACAGCTGCTCTTCAAGATAATATTTCAATTTCTATGTATTATGTTCTCCTTTTCATCTCACGTTGCATAACTGTATATGAGTTTTCCTAGGTTTTTTTCTGAAACCATTCTGCTTACCATTTCTTATAACACAGTAGTATTCCATCACAATCACATACAACAAACTGTTCCCAATTGATGGGTATCCCTTCAAATTTTAATTCTTTGGCTAAAGAGATTAAAATAAATATTTTTATACACTTAAATCCTTTTTGTTTTTCTTTGATGCCTTTGGGATACAGACTTAGTAGTGGTATTGCTGGGTCAGAGGGAATGTGCATTTTGAAAACTTGTTAGATATGTCTCTTAATTGTTTTTCACAATGGTTGGGCTCATTCATAACTTCTTATTTTTCCACATCCCTTCCAACAGTACCTTTTTTATCTATCATTTTAACTAATCTGATAAGTATGAGATGGTATTTCAGGGTTGTTTTTAATTTGCATTTTTACAATAGTAATTTACTACTAAGCATTTTTTCATGTAACTATTGATACCTTTTTTCTTCTAAAACTATTTCTTCATATCCTTTGACTATTTCTCAATTTAAAAATGACTTATTTTTATAAATTTGGCTTAATTCACCATATAGGAAATGTCTTTATCAGAAAAAATGTTGTAAATTACTCATTTTTTCCCTTTAATTTTAGTTGCATTGATTTTATTTGTGCAAAAGCTTTTTACTTTATTTAAATCAATATCCCTTTTATTTCCTATGATGCTCTCTAGTTCGTTTGATTGTAATTTAAGAAGCAAAATATACATACTCCACTAATTTGCTTTTCGTATCAAGACTTTATCTCTAAATCACAGTGTTTTCACCTCTTAATGGCAAATGGGGTCCATATTAGTTTCTAGCAATCTCTTTTCCAGTTTTCCCAATAATTTTTTGTCAAATAAGGAGTTCTTGCCATAAAAGTTTGGATCTTTTTATTTACCAAACTCTAACTACCATCATTACTACTATAGATTGGTTAACTACGTCACATTGTATTACACAGTATCATTCATTTAATTTCTTAGCCACTATCAGATTGTTCTGCTGATTACAATTTTGTAATATAGTTAGAAATTTAGTACTGCTAGGCTGTCTTTCTTCAAATTTTTAATTGATTCCATTAATATTCACAAACTTTTGTTCTTCCATTTAAATTTATAATTTTTTAATATCTCTATACAAATTTTTGATAGTTGGGATTGCAATGAATAAGTAAATCCATTTATCTAGAATTATTATTTTTATTATTTTAACTTGACCCACCAATGAGCAATTAATATTTCTCCAATTATTTAGATTTTCTGTGTGAAAAGTATATTATAGCATGCTTAATGAAATCTTGGTTTGCCTTGGAAGGTAGAGACTCAAGCACTTTCTATTACATTTTTCTAGCAATTTTTCCTTCAAGTGATTATCTTAGAGGAAAGAAAACAACTGGTAGTTTAAAATGTAAGGAAAAATGAAATTTTGAAAAAAGTTGCTTATTTACCCAGATGTTTCAATAGAGCTAATTGGTGAAAACAGGAAATGGGGATAAATATCAGGCATGAAGTTTTTTTCACTACTATACATTTAAAAAAAAACAGTGTGATGAACTGGAAGGTTTTATTTTTTTCACATCACTGCTCCTAAAGCCTCTTCTAGGAGAGACCTGATAGTATTTTTATTCATTTGTACTTTGTGTTTCCTATTCAATATTCTAATCCTTAACAAATGTCAAAATGTAGAGTTGCCTTGGTTTGTTTTGAATGTGTTGGGAAGGGGGTTGTTTTGGGAGAAAGTAGACTACTTACAGTTTGCTAAAAGAAAATACATAAAATGAGAAGAATAGAAGGATTTTCTTACTTTTTAATCATTGCAAGGATGAAATAAATGCACTTTCTGGTTTCAATTTCTTTTTCCAAACTTTTAAACTTAAAACCTTATGCAGGAATTTATTTACTCATGCTTTAATTATATGCAGTAATTCACATAATGCATTTTTTAGGGATGGAATAAGAAATTTCAGCATTAGGTCACTCGTTACTTAGAATGAGTCCTCTGGCTGATATAGTAACAAGATAAAAAAATACTTCCTAATTGTCACAGTAAACACTACATTCCTTCTTTTCAATGACATGGCATGATTTCCCCCTAGCCCATTCAGGGTTTTTTCTACCAATAATCCAAGCATGAAATATGAATCAAACAGCAAAAATATTTTTTATTTAGATAGCATAGCAAAGAAAATTATGAAAAAAAAATCATCTTATAGGCTGATCCTTAGTCCAAACATACAAATGAGAACAATACCCCAGAATCTCACATACTCATAGCAAAGAAAATAAATCCAAAGTGAGAAAAGATTTATGCTTCATATCAAAATAAAGAAAAGAAAAAAAAGATCTGGAAAAAGGAATATTTCCTTTCTGCCTCCAGGAAAATTTCTTCTGCCTCAGTTATCATAACTTTATGTCTTACTGCTGCAATAAGTTCTCCCTTATTCTTTGAATAGCTCTTTAACTCCTCTCACATTGCTGATCCATTTCTTTTTCTGTAGCTATTACCCATCAGCTGAAACACCTTCCTTTCCTGCTGCTGTCTACCTTGGAATCCCTTCATCTGATTGCTGACTCCTTCCTAACCTCTTAACTGGGTAGAAAGGAAGTTACTATCTAATTTTTTCATAAGCACGGTTAATTTTATTTAGCTAAAGGATATTTTTGTAATTATTTTCATTCTTCAAAATATGTTGGATTTTATGACTAAGGAAGGGATGGAGAACATCACCACAAACAAATTAGATGATTTCCATTACATTAAATTAAAAAGGTTTTGCACAGACAAAATCACTGTAACCAAGATCAAAAAAATGTAGTAAACTGGGAAACAATCTTTACAACTAATCTTTTTGACAAAGCACTCATTTCTAAAATGTATAGACAACTGAGTCATACTTTTACAAAAAGCCATTCACCAACTGACAAATAGTTAAAGGTATGCAAAGGCAATTTACAGAGGAAGAGATCAAAGAAATCCATAGTCATCTGAAAAATTGTTCTAAATCATTACTTATTAGAACTTCTCTAAGGTACCACCTCACACCTCTCAGACTGGCCAATATGACAAGAAAAGATAATGATCATTGTTGGAAGAGTTGTGGGAAATCTGGGACACTATTACATTGTTGGTGGAGTTGTGAACTCATCCAACCTTTCTGAAGATAAATTTGGAACTATGTCCAAAGGGCAACAAAAATATGCATACACTTTGATCCATCAATACCACTACTGGGTCTATACACTGAAGAGATGACGAAAAGGGTAAAAACATCACTTGTACAAAAATATTCATAGAAGCCCTATTTGTAGTGGCAAAGAATTGGAAATCAAGTAAATGTCCTTGAATTGGGGACTGGCTTAGCAAGCCATGGTATATGTATGTCATGGAACACTATTGTTCTATTAAAAACCAGGAGGGATGAAAATTCAAGGAAGTCTGGAGGGATTTGCATGAACTGATACTGAGTGAGAGGAGTAGAACCAGAAAACCCTGTACACCCTAACAGCAACACGGGGGAGATGATCAGCCTTGATGGACTCACTCATTCCATCAGTACAACAATCATGGACAATTTGGAGCTCTCTGTAATAATGGAGAATACCATCTGTATCTAGAGAAACAAATGTGGAGTTTGAACAAAGACCAAGGACTATTACCTTAAATTTAGGGAAAAAAAACTTGATATCTTATTGTCTGATCTTGTTATCCTCTTATACTTTATGTTTCTTCCTTAAGGATATGATTTCTCTCTCATTACACTCAATTTGGATCAATGTATACCATGGAAACAATGTTAAAGACTGACAGATTGCCTTTTGTGGGGGGAGGGGAGTAAGATTGGGGGAAAAGTGTAAAACTCAAAATAAATAAAATCTTTAATTTAAAAAAAATTGGATTTTTTTTGGAAATAAAATATATAAATAAATTTCCATGAGGAAATGGTTTGTTATCTGTGTCTCACAAAGGCTTAAGAGCATGGGTTTTTAACCTGAGCTCCATGAACTTTTATTAATTTATGTTTTTTCCAAATACATGTTTCAAAAGTTTTTTTTAAACATTCATCCATATGCAAGGTATATTTTTAAGTTACAAAGTTTCCTTCCACTCTTTCTTCCCACCATTCCTTCCATCAGCAGCAAATAGGGAAATATATGCATACATATTTCTGATAAATATATTTATAGATTAGTCATTTTTGGCATGAGGAATTAAAATTAAGAGAAAAAGATGCATACAAGATAATTTTTATAAAGTGTTCATCAAATTCTGAAAGGCTTTTTGGGGGGTGGTTGTTTTTCTTCCTCTAGATGGGGATAGCATTGTCCATACCTGGTCAAATACTGTTGTCCTAACTCTCTGAACTGCTGAGAGGAGCTGCTTCCATCAAGATTGATCATCTCACAATACTGTTAATAGGTACATAGTTCTCTTGGTTCTCCTGCCTTTGCTCAGTATGTGATCCTCTAACTCTTTCTATGCTTCTCTAGTGTCTGGCCATTTATGGTTTCTTATAGAACTGTAATATTCTATATTATTCATGTACCATTACTTGTTTAGCCATCTCCCAATTGATAGGTGATCTGTAATTAAAAAAAAATTGATAACATTGAATATGATTGGTTTCTTTGGTAATATTGTGATTTTTTATTCATTTTTATTCTGGAAAAGTTTCCAAAATTTCACCTGATTGCCAAAAAAATGAGGGAGCAAAGGTCATGACAAAAAAAATGGTAAGAGGCCCTGATCTAGAGAATAAGGTCATTTTTACCACACACAGTATATTAAGTTCATTAGTGCCACCCTGGCTAAATCCACCTTATGAGTCATCCACAATGAAAAGTTAAATTGTTTGGATACTTCTTGAATTAAAACTAAATTTGCTCTATTACAGCTTCTACCCATTGCTCCTGGTTCTGACCCCTGAGTTCTAGCAGACCTCTCATGTTCTTGCTAATTCTCCTCTAGATGGAATATCCTCAATTCTTCTTTCACTGATTCACTTCAAGAGCCATCACCATTCAGATTATCCCCTGGACCTCTTCCAGGTTATCAATGACTTTCTTAAAATATGCCCCCAAACCAAACACAATCCTCTATGTGTGCTCTGCCCTAAGTAGTGGGCTGCATAACTATCTAACCATCACTTTATGTCTGTAAACTGACTCATCTTGTGGTTCATATGGTTGCCATATCACAAAGTTCACTAATAGAGCTTTCAAAACCCACAAATCTTTTCACCCAAATTTCTGTTTCATCATGTCTGCTTCCACTTGCATTTTCTAAAAAATGACAAGTTCAAGATGGCTGACTTTATACTTTCTCAATTTCAATGTGACAACATGTTTTCCTCAGTCAGGGTCTGTTATTCTGATTATCCTACCCCATGCGATAGTTTTCTACTATTGTGTCATCTACAGATTTGAGAAACACCAACTATGCCTTTTGCATTAGTCTGAGTCACCTACAAACAGTATCAAATAGCACAAGATCACACCCATTCCCAGAGTTATATCCCTGGGGAATACGTCTTAATGTTCAAATCATTCTTGACTTCTTTTTAACCAGTTCAAAATCTACTTGTACTACTCTGCACTACTTCTCTCCACTTTTTCCACAACAGTAGACTGAGGAAACTTTTATCAAATGCTTTGCAGAAACCTTGGGACCTCATAGCCTTTTCCCTAGTCTGCCAATTTAGTAATATCCCCATAAAAAGTATAGGATTATGCATAACAATAAAAACTAAGTGCTACTATAACACCTTTAAGATTTGCAAATTGCCTTGCAGATGTCCTCACAGCAACCCTGGCAGACAGGGGGGAAAAGAAAGTATTCTTATCCACATTCTACAGATGACGAAACTGAGGCAGACAGGTTAAATGATTTGCCCTTAATCAATGAAAACAGAAATTCAGATTTTCCTGGTTTCAGCTAGAGATGAATTCCACGCTCCTCACTGTACAGATGAGTACACTCACCCTCAGAAAAGAGAAGTGATTTGTCTAGGTCCCCACAGAAGATCCTCTGCCTACAAATTCAATCTGTTTCTCATCCCCTTAATACTCATACTGATGTTTTGGTCCCAATTCAGTGACATGTCTGCCCTCCTTGTTCTCCAAATTTGATTATTAATAATTCACTAGAGACAGAAACTCCCCAATACTGTACTCCCCAATACTTTGCTGTACAAAGCAAACAACAGAGACTCATTCAAAGAACTGAGGTGAAGAAAGGAACAGAAGAAGGAAAAAGAATCAAAATTAAAGGAAAGGAAGATTAGGACAGAAAGGAAGATCACTGCTCTGACATTATACAGAGAAGGAAGAAAATGGAGATACTTAGAAATCACATTTCCACTCCCATGTCAATAAATATATAAAGATCTTCAGGACATGACCCTGTTCTCTTTCTCTGGTCTCTTTGTACCTTACTCTTCTTTACTCACTTTATAATCCAACCTTACTTTGCTACTTGTTATAGCTACACTGTCCCCCAACTCTCTCTCCTTTTGAGGATGGCCCAGGTCAGTCCCCCATTATTGCTCTCCTGGCTTTGCCTCTGACTCTGGTCTTGACCACCATGTTTCTGAGCTCTTTTCTCACCCTGGGAAATTCCACTGTCCTTGCAGCCCCTTTTCCCACTAGTGAGTACCTGACCACTGCTTCACCAAAACTTTCCTTTTAACATGACCCATGTCCACCATCTTTAATTTCTCTCCCAGCTCTGCATCTGCCTTTTATCTCTACAACATTCTCTTACTTCGATACCTCCCCAACCTCACCTCTACATCCACTTTTCAATTTCCTTTTACAACATGTTTCCTTCTCTCATTAGAATGTAAAGTACTTGAGGACAGGGACTCTTTCATTTTTGTTATTATATTCAGTATGTAGTACAGTTCCTGGATCAAAATAGAAAAATAATAAATGCTTCTTGGTTGATTGATCTAGTGCCATGTATGAGGCAGATACTGTGCTAGGTCTTGGAATACAAAGACTACTATCTCTATACTAAAGAAGCTTGCCTACACTCACCAAGTCAGCACTGTACTGGGATCTAAGTTCAGGTGAAACCAAGTTAAGAAATATTATTTATGAAGAACTTTTTGGTACTTGCATGATTAGTAGATGTTACATGGATGAGGATTCAGCAAAAGAGGCTGAGTTGTGGCTGGACCAAAGCAGAAGAATAAGTAGTGATCAGTGCAGAAGGATTTCTATATTTGTGAAAATGGGCAATGAGGGAATTTGTTTTGCTTGACTACATTCATTATAAAAAAAATTGGTCTTTTCTTCAATGATCAGGTATGGGGTAAGGAAAATAGATTTCTGTTAATTTTTAAAAATTAAAGAAAAACACAATGAAAGATTGGCTCACAAATGACTAACTTCAAGATCTAAACCCAGCACAGTCTTTGAAGCTAACATATTCAAAATGACTTGAAATGACAGCTGGTGTTTGTATTTTAGGCTCTGATAATGTGGATGACTTTCTTCTTAAAATATATACAAACTCTGACCCTCTACCCTCACAGATTACATGCTTATAGAAATATGCAAAACAATTTGTACAGTGAGCTTCTAGAAACCCCAAGAACACTGAACCCATGCGAGATTGGCCCAGAATCAACAACTGTTAAACATTCAAGCTTGTGGTAGGTGTTACCCACTTCTCTTCGTTCTTCGGTCAATTCAGTCTTTCCACCTCAATTACTGTACTCATATGTGTTTCAACATTCTTATTGTTATACTTTCAAATGTCCTTATTTCCAAGTTCTTCAAACTGCTTTGTTCCCATGACCTCAGAGGTAATTTTTTGCTGTCTTGTGGTTCTTGCTATCACTCATAAGTGTGGAAGTTTTCCAAACAACCTTTTATTTTATCTTTCCACATGCAGTACTACTCTTACTCCTGTTCTCTGTCTTCACCATGACCTATAATCCCTCTACCCTTCAATTATTTCTCAGGTCATCATCTCTGCACTTGCTGCACACTTCCCTTCCCAATCTCAAATTCAAATTGAGACTTTATACACAAATCTCTTGCACCTTTTTTCTCTCTCAGATCATGACTTGCCAAACTCAAATCCTGAATTACTCCCACCATTCACTTCCTCAACACTAAACATGCAAATGATTGTACCTAGAAAAAAAATCACAAAACAGTGCTGACTCAGTTTACTAAGAACTTATTCATTTATCCCAATTTCACCCTCAATGTGTCAAGGCATTTCTTTCATATCTCTATAATTGACTTACTTTCCCACTCACTAAAATGGTTTGTTATTTGTTTGTTACCTGAGGAATCATGAAATGAGAACTTGGAGAACAACTGAAACAATTACAACATTATAAAGAAAAACAGTATTAAACACTTGAGAACACTGACTCATCACAATTCTAGAAGAATGATGATGATGCATGCATTGTTTCAACTTCCTGATAAAGCGGAGATGGACTCAAGATTCAGCATAAGACACATTTTCAGATATGGTTAATGATGGGAATTTGCAATGAAGAGAGATAAAAAGTTGGGGGATAGGCAAAGAAAAGGAAAGATCATTGAAATGTCTTTTTTACATATACATAGAAGGAAGGTCCAAAAGAATAACAGGGAAGCAGAATAAACCTTGGAAACTTTAGGTTGAATTTATTATATATTTAAAAAAGAAAAGCTGTTCATGTCTAGTCAACAAACCTTAAACACAAACTATGTACCAGAGGGAGACAAACATTCAAGCAATCATGTACAAAGAGGATATATAGACTAATTCAAAGTAATCTTAGATGGAAGACTCTAAGGAGAACAAGGAAAAGTTCCTTACAAAAAAGTAATACATAATGAAGAATTGTGGATTTTTACATAATCCTCATTTTCTGTTTTCTGTATATGACAATTCCCATTTTATTGATTGTTTTGCTAGTTTATAATATAAATTATTGAAATAAAAAAATTAAAGAAAGGACATTATTGGCAATTTGGTTCTTTGACTCCCAGGCCATTCCTTTAAATCCTGGCAATGAGGTTTACTACCTCTCTGATCATGACATTTCACTTAATCTTCTTGATCCTCATATTCCTTAGAAAAAGAGGAAATAAGACTAAATGGTCTGGGAGACCCCTTCCCAAAATTAGATACATGAACTATTAAAGCTATGCCCCATTCCTCCTGTCATCTGATTTTTTTTTCCATTGCCATAAATTATAACTTTACCTCACTGCTGTTTATTTAGAGTGATACCACCTGGAACATATGTCTTTAAAGCTATTTAATTGATCTTCCACTCTTGCTTATTTGTTATGCAAAAAGTATTGTTCAGGCAGCTGTGAGACATTTTTTTCTTAATAAAACATTCTTGTCCCCAACCCTAACCCTAGTCAAATCAGAACAAAGAAATTCTTTTTTGTATCTTCCCCATCTCAGTTAAAGAAATGCCCCCTCCCCCCCCAACATATACAACCCTCAGTAATCTACTACCTAGTCTTTCAAAGACTGGGAAAATGAAAAAATGAAAAAAAATTGCATTAATCACTTTAAAATTATTTCATATTTTAATCTTAAAAATTTTAAAACATCAGTCTTTATTTCTCCCCATTGGAGAGAAAATAACCTCTTGCAAAAATATGCAGAGTCAAGCAAAATAATTATCAAACTGCCAGTGTCCAAAAAATATCCATTTTATCCTTGGACTTGAGTTCACCACCTTTATTTCAAAAAAGGTGGATAGCATGCTTCATTATCAGTACTCTGGAATCATGGTTAGGCACAGAGTATTCAGAAAGTCTTTATTAAGTACTTAATTTATGCTAGACACTGAAGATGTAAATACAAGCAAAAAGATCTTTAACTCAATGAGATTATACCTAATGAAAAAAGTCTCTACACAAAAGAAAAACTGAAAGTGAGAAGTGTTGGGGAGAGGATAGAAGTGGGTTATAGAGTGTATGGGGAAGATTAGTACCTCTGGTGTGAAGACTACTTTCTACCTTTGATGTCTACCTAAGCCACCACACTCTCACCTGTGACTCTAAGTTGTATCATGTACAGTGGCCACATCGGAGTAAACTGTTTTGGCCTCTGGGCTAAATCAGGGTTAAGCCCAGGCTAGTAAAGTCTTCTACTGGTAAAATGGGTAGATGAGAATACTTCATTCCAATGGCCATGAAAGAAACTGAAAGAAGGCACTGTTGAATACTTTGAGCTTGGTTAGACATCAAAGACACAAAAGTCATTCACTTTCTCTAAACTCATCATCATCTGTCCTACCACTGGACCATGATAACCTTAAGAAAGAGAATGAGGCTGACAATTTTGGATAATTTTGCCTCACTTAAATCCAATTTATGCAGGAATCAAAAGACATCACTTGTACCATTTTTATCATTCCTATCTCAAAGTCCTATAGTGATAGGCAAGTGATGAAGAATCAGGTGTGGATACAGTGGGAACATAGTCACAATCCTGCAGACCATAGAGTCAATGGGATTAGGCAGCCTCTGTGTGTCTGAGCAGTCTTTTAAGGACTGTACTGCTCACCTCCTGGTGTGAGGAATGGGCTAAAAATGATGCCCTAGAAATTGACTACTTACCCAGTTCTGGCCTGATTACCATGGCAAGCAGGGATCTCACCCTGCAATCAAAACAGAAACACACACACACACACACACACACACACACACACACACACACAAAATGTACAAAACTTCTTCAAAGAAGATTCCATTTACCATCAGAATGTGGAATTATGTGCACACTCCTAGAAAATAGCATCCAATAAACTTGACAACTCTTGTTGAAAGAGAATTTAGAGAGCAGCTACATGTCCCAGTAGATAGAGCACTGGCTCTGGAGTCAGGAGGATCCAAGTTCAAATGTGACCTCAGAAACAATAATTGCCTAGCTGTGTGACTTGAGCAAGTCACTTAATCCCATTGCCTTAAATAAATTAAAAAAAAAGAATTTAGGAAGTAACACATGCAAATAGCAACACTGAGTGAAATAAAATTGTCAAATGATAACCAGCTTACTGAACTCAAAGCTATTTTTAGGAGTGGCTGCAATGAAAGGGAGTACCACAAAGTTGGGATACATTTTTCAATCTAAACTAATTTAGTCAGGGTGACTGGGTGGTGCAGTGGGTGGAGCATCAGGTCTGAAGTCAGGAGAACTTGAGCTCAAATCCAACCTCAGACACTTAAGAATTACCTAGCTGTGTGACCTTGGGTAAATCACTTAATCCCATTGCCTTGCAAAAACCAAAACGAAAACCAAAACCTAATCTAGTCAACAAGCTTGTGTGCCTACCAAAAGGAGTGAATGACAGACTCATGCTAATGGCAGGGAAATGCCATGCCTCCATCATCAGTGCCTATGCTCTCCTACCATGATGGAGCCTGATGAGGTCAAACAAACCTGGAGACTCTTATCATCAATGTTTCAAAAGAGGACAAGGCGATTATTCTGGGTGACTTTAATGACAGAGTAGGCTCAGATTACCAGACATGGCAGGGAGTCCAAGTAAGGAATGGAATTGGAAACAGCAACAGCAATGGTTATCTTCTACCAAATACTTGTGCATCTCATGACCACCTCATCAGAAACACTGCTTTCTGTTTATCTAAACACAATAAAAATATCTTGGATGCCCCCTTACAGCAAAAATTATCATATAATAGGGAAGTATTTGTAAGGAGAAGAGGAAAGTAGGATATGAGAGTGACAAAGGCTATATATGGTGCAGTGTGCTGAACTGATCGCGGGTAATCTCTCCAAGCTAAACATTCACAATCAACTGAAGTAGTGTCCCCGAAGGAAAATGAATACTAGAAGAATTAATGATAAGAGATTAGAGGACAAAGTTTGTTACTAACTTGGAGGGGAAGTTTAGCTAATACAGTTGGCAACAATTTGCAGAAAAAGAGTAGGCAGCTTTCAGAAATTTGGTGTACAGCACTGCATTTGCTCATCTGCCTCAGAACACTCAGGAACATCCAGACTGGTTTGATGAAAATGATGGAGAAATACAGAAGCTACTAAATGTAAAATGAGAATTACACAGGGTTTACCAGTAGAAAAGTTCATCCATCTCTAAGAAGGCAGCATTTCATACCCATAAAAACTAAAGTACAAGTGAAAATGGAAAGACACAGGATTCTTGGCTTAGTAAGAAGGCATATGAAATTCAGTATTATGCTGCTAGTAACAATTCATATTGCTTTTAAAATACCCTGAAGACCAGAGACATATGGTGCATCTCAACTACTCAGTGCTGATGAAGTCAAGTTGATTAGTAATAGGGACATGGTCCTAGAGAGAGAGATGGTTTGACACTTTCATAATGTTCTCAACAAGCCATCATCAATCATTGCAGAAACTGATGACTGTGTATCTCAAGTTGAAGTGAATTCAACCCTAGCTGAAGTTATAACTGAGGATGTTTGGATGTCTTTAGGCTCCTTTCATGTGGCAAAGCACACCATGCTGATTCTATTGCAGCTTACATTTACACAATTGGCTGGTTCATTGCTCATATAAAAGCTGATTGAAATTTTCCAGGTTATATGGCATATGGAGGTTATCCCCCAGGTGTTCAAGGATGTCTCCACTGTCCGTTTCCATAAAGGTAAAGGATTATCTTGTGACAATATCTTAGTCATCACTGGCAAGATTCTTGCCAAATTCCTCCTTGGTAGGCTGATCCTTCATTTGAAAGTTGGTCAGCTGAGAGCCAGTGTGGTTTTAGAAAAGGTTGAGCACACATCCATATGACATCCATATGTTTGCTGCCCAACAACTCCAGAAAAAATGCTAGGAGCAGAATAGAGATCTGTATACTGTATATCTGAGGTTTTTGATATTGTCAATCATGAGAACCTATGGAAAATTATGTCAAAATTTGATTGTCTGGAGAATTTTATCAATAAAGTACAATTTCCTGACAGCATTACTTGCCCAGATTCTGGATAGTGGACAATACCCTTGGGATTTCCCAGTCACCAAAGGAGGAAAATATGGCTGTGTCTTTGATTCCATGCCTTTTAGCAAGATGTTTTCAGCCATTTTGTCAAATGCCTTCAATGATGGTAAACATGTAATCATGTGAGCTTCCTAACTTATAATACATTATTCAAATTGAAAAAGCTACAAGCCAAGACCAAAGTGGAGCAAGTGTTGGTACATGATCTTCTCTTTGTAGATGATTGTTCATTCAATATAGCCTCTGAAACTGAAATGCAACAAAGTCTGGATTGATTCTCAGCTGCTTTTACTAATTTCGTCCTAACAATTAAAACCAAGAAAATAAATCTTCCATCAACCAATATCATACCATCCATATGTGGAACCCATTGGTTACAGCAAATGGAAAAGTTTTGAATACTGTCAATAGGTTCACTTACCTTGGCTGTATACTTTCCAGGGAGATCAACAATGCTTTGCCAGAGTTAACTCAGTATTTGGCAGATTCTGAAAGAAAGTATGGGAGAGATGAGGTATTAGACTGGAAGAACTACAGAGTCATTGTGCTGATCTCATTGCTGAATGCCTATGCAACCTGGACAATTTACCTGGACCATGCTAGGAAACGGAATTATTTCCATTTAAATTGTCTTAGGATGTTTCTGAAGATGACTTTGCAGGAGAAAGATACCAGACACTGAGGTCTTCTCTCAAGATGAGCGGTCTAGCATTCCAACATTACTACAGTGAGTACAACTATGATGGGCTGGATATGTTATTAGAATGCAGGCTGTGTTAGAAAAGTTATCACAGGGATAACTGACTTGTGATGGCCAAGTGTTCATAGTGACATTATTTTTTGATACTTCAATGTCAGCTCTTCCTATCATTGTGAAGTATTGTCAAGTGGACTATTCATTCACTAATAGGGAATGTGATCTGGGATTAGATCGTTAGTGAGACAAGTTAGTTTTACCCTACTGATGAGGGATTGTCAATGAGATTAAGCTCTAGGGAATATATTAACAACAGAGCAGTATAGTCCTATGAATGATGAGCAGACACTATCCTAAAATTAAAGCTATTGCCTATCATATCATACTGATGAGTAGCTCACAGTTAAAAAAATGAAAGATTTGAGAGGAAAGACCATATTTATAATTAGCACATTGAGATCCAGGTAAGGATGTAGTTGATAGTGGCATTCTATAGTCTGAGAGCAAAGGCAGCACATTGAGAAACAAGTTTTGGATTTATTATCACATATTGGTGATTGCCCAGTGCAGTTGATATGTTATGGTGCTGATATGGGAGGGGATAAAACCTTTTTAAGGCCAAGAGATTCCTTCAGATCATCTCCTAAAGTCCTGTTTCCTCTGAATCAGGTCCTGGAATAGAAAGATTCTGCTAAAGGCAAGTGAGAAAGATGCCTTGCCCAAGTATACTCATCACTATAATAAAGAAAGTTGTTCAATTCATGCCTGCAATCATTTAGTTGGGCAGTGTGTTTCTCTTTGATACTTAAAGACAAATAGTAGTAGAAGATCCCTTGCTCAGATAAGATATCAGACACCGAGGTCCTTTCTTGAACTAAACTGACAAGCATTCAAACATGGCTACAGAAAATATGACTATGATGGGCTGGACACATTATTTGAATGTCAAACATATACATGTCAAAAAGAATATTTTATGGAAAATTCACACAGGGCAAGTTTTTTCTTGAGGGTGAGGAAAAAGTGATACAAGGACACCCTGAAGGTCTCTCTTAAGAACTTTGAAATTGATATGCAGCATGGAAGACACCAGCCAGCATGGTATGCCCTTATCAGAAAGGGTTCTGTACTCTATGAGCAAGGTAGAATTGAAGTAGATCCAAGGAAATGTGAGAAGCACAAATTTAGTGTACACATGGCCTGTTTATGCCTGATCTGTGGTAGAGCATTCTAATTTTTTTATTAATTTGATCAGTCACATTCAGACAAACTGTAACGTCTCTAAAATAGTGATATTATTTTGGGCTTCTTTAATAAGGACAGACAAGAACCAACCAACCAATCAAGCAACATGGAGCAGGAAGATGGAGGCCATGCTTTTGAAGTTCAAAATTAAAGAACTGAGAAGACAATCAAAGTTAACTTGGGTCCCTACACAAGTTGGAAGTTGGTGGAGTTTCCAATTGGAATATTGCCTGATGTAAATGTAAACTTTCCAGTGCAATTTGATATCTTGATTGATTTTACTGAACTGGTTTTTCCCTAGAAATAAAAGTGATATAAAATCAAAGAACATCAAAACAAAATTAAAGACAATTGCAACTAAGAAAGCTACTCTGAAATCAATGCCAAGTCAGATCATTTGTAATTTTCATAACTACTATGTTTCTGACTCACACTAAGCACTCACCATAACTATCTCTCATTGAATATTCCTTCAGCTATTATTTGAGTTGTGTTTTCTATATATAAATTGATCTATGACAGATGGAGCAAGAGAAATAGATAAACAAATTGACATTTTTGCTCTCAAGTAAACTATAAAAATGTAATTTCAAGTTCACTTTTTCTCAGTTGTTCTTTGTTCTATCCTCAATGAACTCAGACAACTCACACATTGATTAGGTCCCTCACTGCAAAGTCTCCTTTTTATTTTTCCCTCCTCAAACCTTTATTTAAATCCTTAGGCCTCTACTGTCTCTTCTATCTAAATGTACTAGTACTGTACCTTGTTCCTTCTTTTTCTGCCTTCAAAGATGATAGCAAGCAATTTGATGATAATTATTATTGTGTATCAATATCAAGTTATTGAAGCATTAATCACTATGGAAATATCCATTTTATAAAGATACCAAGAGGTTGAGTAAGGAGTAGTGTCTGCATACGTGTTTTCATAAAAATAAATAACAAAGGGGCGGCTAGGTGGCGTAGTGGATAAAGCAATGGCCCTGGAGTCAGGAGTACCTGGGTTCAAATCCGGTCTCAGACACTTAATAATTACATAGCTGTGTGGCCTTGGGCAAGCCACTAAACCCCGTTGCCTTGCAATAAAAATAAATAACAAACAAGAATGGCAATAATCTCCCAAGATATCAAAAATTGAAAACTGGTAGAGTTTTAAGATCGAAGAAACATGAATAGAGGGTGTGCATAACTAACTAGTAATAGTATCTTGTTAGAAAAGCAGGTAGGTTGCCAGTGTTAAAACAATGGAGAACATGTCTTTATTGTAATGCTAGAATAAACAAAACACCTGCAATCAATTAAGGAGGTTTCAACCCCTTAAGGTAAAGCAGATTCCAATCCTTTCTTCATCTAAATGGTATGTCCCTATTAGGTCATGTTGGCAGGAACTGATTGTCCTGTACTATTTCAGGGCAAGAATTTTTAAAGCACATTGATGTTCAAAGATAATCAGTCATATGAGAAAATGGACACCCTAATTAATGTGAATTGGTACATATATTTTGTGAAATGTTTTTTAATTAGAAAAAAATTCAATATTATTATGCCCCTTTGACTTAGAGAATCACCTATATTATTGCTAATGAAGTTATTGCTAATAAGAAAAGTACATTTGTTTGAAAATATCCATAGGTATATTATTGTTAAAATATAAAAAATAAATAATTATTGTGAGGATAATTAAATGAATAAATGCTGAATGTAAGAGAATTGAATAAGGAAATGTAAATAGAAAAATTTCAGAGAAAGATGGGAAGCAAAATAGAGAGGAAAAAGTAGGACCAAGAAAACAAACACCTATTACCATTGTGGTTGTTTTTGACTATATAAATGCTGGTAAGTGGTAGAGGGCAAGTGACTTTCACTGGTCCAGATCAACAAATGGAACAATATTTCCAATTGTCCAAAGGGCCTTAGAATTCTTTGCCCTTTCATATGTATGCATTATCTTTAGAACTCTAGCTTTACAATGTAACATTAAAGTTTTTTTTTCATCCATATGGGCACATATATTTTTAAATTACAAAATTTCCTTCTACCCTCCTTCCCATGCCACTCCCCTCAGTGGTGCATTGCATTTACATATTTTTGAGAAATGTGTTTACAAGTTAGTCATTTTTAGTATGATGAATTAGGATTAAGGAAAAGAGATACATAAGAGATATTTTTTATAAAGTGTTCATCAGATTCTGAAGGGTTTGTTTGTTTGTTTTGTTTTTTTCTTCTTCTGGATGGGGATAATATAGTCTAAAGCCAATCAAATATAGTTGTCCTAGCTCTCTGAACTTCTGAGATCAGGAACAACATTGTGAGATGATCAACCTTGATGGAAACTCATATACCATAACTTGTTTAGCCATTCCCCAATTGATGAGACTCCCCTAAATTTCCAATTCTTTGCACTACATAGAGCTGCTGTGAATATTTTTGAAAATATGGGACTTTTCCGATTTTTTTATGATTTCTTCTGGATATAGGCCTAGAGAATGAACACTTTTATTGCACTTTGGGTGTAGTTCCATATTACTTTCCAGAATGGTTGTATCTGTTTGCAATTTCACCAGAAATGCATAAATGGCCCAATCCTCCCACAACCTCTCTGATACTGATCATTTTCCCTTTTTCTCATCTTGGCCAATCTAGGTGTGAGTTGATAACACATAGTTGTTTTAATTTGAATTTCTCTCATAAATAATGATCTGTTGCATTTTTCATATAATTATATATAGATTTAATTTCTTCATTTGAAAACTATCTATTTATATCCTTTGACCATTTATCAATTGATGACTTGTGACCTTATCCATTTGTTGTAATTCTCTATATATTTTAGAAATGAGACCTTTATCAGAACTCCAAGTTGTGAAGATTGCTTCCCATATTTTTGCTTTCCTTCTAATTTTGGCAGCACTGATTTTATTAGTGAAAACCTTTTTTTAATTTAATATAGTCAAAATCACTCATACTACAGTTTATAATGTGCTCCAATTCTTGTTTGGTCATAAATTTATTCCCATTCCATGAGTGACATTTTCTTGAATCTTACTTCCTCTGTACTGCTCCATACTCACATAATTTTCAGCTCCATGAAAATGTATATTATTTTCCGGAGTTCAAAGCTGGCTTCAGACATTTATACATTTTGAGACCCTGAGGAAATCAATTAACCTTGTTTGCCTCAGCCTCTAATGTGTAAAATGAACTGGAAAGGGAAATGGCAAACCACTCCAGTATATGACAAGAAAACCTCATATGGGATAATAAAGAATTACATAAGATAATAACTGAATACATATAAGCTCCAGGAAATATTATGCATATCTCATCTTACATCCAAGTCTCTGGTCCTGGAGCAAAATCTCTCAGGATTCTAGGAGAATTGCTTTGAGAGATGATATTGATTATTTATGCCATTATCTTAAGTCCCATAAGACCTCTGAAATAATCTTGGATCCTTGTGTTTATCAGAATAAGTTATTCACAGTTTACACTCACCTAACTTGTCATCAGTTCTTATAAATCTTCCCTTGATTTTTCTGAAACTATTGAAACCATCCTGCTTGTCATTTCTTATAGCACAAAAGCTCATCCATTCCCTCAATTTCAAATTCTTTACCACCACAAAAAATACAACTATGAATATTTTCATGCCTAAAAGGTTTTTTCTTTGATATCTTTAGGGTATACAACTAATAATGGTTTTGCTGGGATAAAGGTTTTACAAACTTTGAATATAGTTCCAAAAGGTTGGATCAGTTTGCATTCTACCAAGTGCATTACTGTCCCAATTTTTCCATATTTTTCTTGTTTGTAATATTAATTAGTTGTGAATTGGTACCTCAGAGTTGTTAATTTATTACTGACATAAAGGATTTTTTAAATGACTTCAGCTCTCTTTTGATTTCCTCATCTTAAAACTTTCTGTTCATATCTCTTGACCATATATCAAATGGGCAGTAATTCATATCTTACAAATCTGCTGAAGTCTTTTAGAAACTGATGCAAAGTGAAGTGAGGAAAAATCAGAACACTTTACACAGCAACAGACTTAGTAACTCTGATTAATAAAATTATTCATCAGAATCCAATGAATACATGATGTAAAGTGCTATACAATTCCAGAGGAACTCTGAATCCAAATTAAAGGATATTTTCTTTCTTTTCCTTGTTTTTCTTTGCAAAATAGCTCATATGGAAATGTATTTTTCTTCATTTCATGTATTTGATGTCATATCATTTTCTTCTCAGTGAGACAGAAACTCAAGGGAGGAAGGGAAAAATTTTGGAAGTTAAAATTTTTAAAATTAAATATTTAAAAATAACTAAGTAATCAATTAAAAATAATAAGCAGAGTTTTACATATTTAATAAAAGGAAATAATTGTCATGAACATAAAGTATTATTTTTCCTAGTTTTAATAAACTAAGAGAAAATAAATCCTGTGGCAATACACTTATTGAATGAAATAAGATCATACATAGAGGAAACTACTTAATCTGGTTACTTAATATAGAGATTACTATTACTGTATGTTTTATGACTGAAGGAACAAAATGTGCTCTTTCCAAAACATAGATCTGAATGTTTCTTGTCTAAGAAAACTCTATTTCAGGAATTATCAGGTGTCTAGTTTTAACAATGGGCATTTTATGCTTAAGAACGTAAATATAGAAATATCATATTTTAAAGTATAAGTATGACTTCATAATTATTATGAATGAGATCCAGAGAGAGCAAATGTCTTCCTTTAGTAGAAAATTAGAGGTGAAGCCATATATCTCTCAAGTATAGCGCTGTTTACATTAGCCTTTTAACTCTGCTTTTCAAAATGTCTCCATCCTATGAAACTAGAGACATTAGACAAACCAGGGTCATATTTGTCACTCTGTGATGAAAGTAGTCTTTTCAAGGTTTTTCTTAATTGGTCAGTCTTTTCCACAATTCATATCAATATAGTTATTTCTTTAATATTTTTTCAAAAAAGGGAATCATCTAAAATAATAACTGGAAGTAATTAAAGTTAATTATTGATTTAATATTGAAAAGAGTGGTATAGTTCATCTTGCTGAAAATCACTTCTACCCCACTTTACAAATTCTCTAAGACCCAAAGAGAGACCCAAAGAAATGCAGTGAAAAGCTTAGAATCACAGAAGCATAGGCACTAGCATGAATAGGTATCCCTAACTAAGCACAGCTTAGATAGAAACTAAAACTCACAACTATTCTCTTTGAGAAACTTTGAGTGCTCATTAACTCTGGTTGGGTCCTTAATAAATTACTTCTATGAATATCACCATTAAGTGTTTGGTTTTTTAGCCTTATGAAATAGCAATTTGCATTTCATTCATTTACCTTTCAAATTTAATGATTTCTCCTTCTTTATCGAGTGGTTGGGGTAGGTTAGGGAAAATTTAGAGAAAAATTAACCTGCAGATCATCTCTGACAAAAGGATATGAGGACAATTAATGCCTACCATCCTGGGACAAAGAAAGCTTTGGGAATTTTAAGCAACAGAGATTCATCAAGAGGTCTCATTTAATTTCATTCCATTAGTATTTAAATAGAAATTATATAGAAATTATTAAATAGAAATTATAACTCAGATCTGAAGCATTTATTACATATCTACTTTCTGTCAAATACTATGGTAGAAGTTGGGGAAATAGAGACAAAAACAAAATGGCTCCTAATTTCAAGAAAACATAGGAACTAGCATGAACATGTTGACCCTAACTCTAAGCACAGCTAAAAATCTGGGCTTAAGAAACAGAATGGGAATGAACACAAATGCAAGATAAAACTCACAACTCTATTCTCTTTTGAGAGGCTTTTTATGCTCATTTGTGTTAGACAGGAACATACTTGAGGTAAGCTAAAACATAACAGATTTTTTTAAATCAAATAATTGCAGGAGGGAAGAAAAACACTAAAAACCTAATAGATTCGGAAATAATTCTTATAGGAGGAAATGTCTAACTTAAGTTTCAAATGGAAGAAATTCTAATAAGCAAAAATTAAGAAGAGGTATATTTTCAGGGTGTGGAAAAGCTGGTGTCAAGAGGAAGAAGATGGAATGCTGAATTTTGGGCACAATTGACTAAAACAGAATATATCAAGGAAAGTAATGTGAAATAAATCAGGAAATGTGACAGTCAGAGTCTGCACTTTAAATACCTAATTAAACTTGCCTAGGAGCAATAGTGAACCATTTAAGATTTTTTAGTAAAGGAGTGACATGATCCAATCTATGTTATATGAATAATAATTTTACTGATATGTGTAGGGAGAATTAGACAGTAGATAGAATGACTACAAGAAGGCAATTAGGAGACTACTGCAAAAAGCTAGGTGGGAGGTCATGAGAACTTGAATTAGTTGGTCAGCAAGCATTTATCATGTTTCAAGTAATGTGCTAAATACAAAAGTTATAAAGACAGTCTCTGCTTTTGAGGACTTCACATTCTAATGGAAGAGACAACATGCAAATAGATAGATGTTAAAGAGATCTATACACGACATATGAAAAAATCATCTCAGACCAGGAGGGAGTAGCTACTGGAGGTACTAGGAAAAGTTAGGAAAAATCTCCTGAAGAAAATGGGATTTCCTCTTTATGGAAGAAAGGAAGACAAAAAGAAGAGATGAGGTGAGATGAAAATATTTTGGTAGTGAGATGCTTTAAGGAAGGATGAAGAAGGATCAGTCCCGAAGACTTTGGACTTTGGAGCTGGAATTCCAAATCCAAAGAACAGAAAGTAGGTCATTATACCTAGATCTGAAGAATTCATGGACATAAGTTAAGTAAGGAAAAAAAAAAGGAAAGGAAGCAAGTGACCAGGTTGTAAAGATAAAGAACAAAGAACTTTATATATGATTTTTGAGGTAACAGAAAGGCATTAGAGTTTATTAAATGGTGATCAGCAGCAAAGTGGAGAATAGATTACAATGAAGAGAGACATGTAACAACCATTAGGATCTTGCCATAGTCTAGGAAGGAGGTGATGAGAGTCTACACTGGGGTGAAAGTTGTATGAATGAAAAGAAGAGAAAATGCATGAGAGATATTATAAAAGTATAAATGACAAGGTTTGCTAGTGCATTGGGACATGTTTGGTGAATTAGAATGAAGAGGATAATAATAGCTATATTTATTTAACATTAACAATGTCCCAGGAACTATGCTAAGGACTTGATAATTATCTCATTTGATCTTTACAACAATGCTATGAAGTAGGTACTATTATTATCTCTACTTTATAGATAAGGAAATTGAGGCAAATAGAGGTTAAGTGACTTGCCCAGGGTCACACAGTTAGTAAGTTCCTGAGGGTAGATTTGATTCAAGTGTTCCTAACTCTGTCTACTGCATCACCTAGCTGGTGCCAAGATTAAGTGATTAGGAAAATGCTAATGTATTTGACAGTAAAATAATGAATTTTGGGAAAGTGAGCAGTTTTGGGGAAAGACAAGTTCCATTATGAAAATTTTGACTTTGGGAATGCTAGTTTGAGATGACCAAAAAGTAGTTGATGGTGAGGAACTGGAATTCAGAAGAAAGAATTAAGGTAGCAGCTGGGTGAGTCAAGAGAAAGCAATGAGAATGAGGGATGTTGGGAAGGCATGGTAAAAACCCATTATTGAGGATGGGGATGAGTAAAAGAAAACAGCCAAAGATAGTATTAAACATAAGAACCTGAGTGATTGGAAGGACACTGATTCACAAAAGAGAAATAAGGAAGTAAAGAAGTGAGTTCAGGAAAGTTGTATTTTGGGCTATGTTGATTTTGAGATGTGGCTATGGAAATGACAGTAAGTAATGGTAATGAAGCACTTGTCTTCAAGAAAGAGATTAGTGTTGAAGAAATAAGGAGATTTTTGTTTAATTAGATTTGAATTGAATGGCATATAAGATGATGAGAGATGTTATGCTGAAAAAAAAGCAGAGCTAAGATAGATCTTCAAGAGATGGGGGATGAATAATGATTCTGCAAAAGAAAGAAGTAATCAGGAGGAAAACCAGCATTGTTCCCTGTGTTAACTATGCCAATAAAGATAAATTATTAAAGAAATTGATGTGGGTTTTTTGGTCAAAAATTATCAAGAAGTAGAAATAGGCTTTAGATTTATCAATTAGGAGATTGTTGACAACCACTGAGAAAACTGCTTCTTTAAAGTGATGGAGTCAGAAGTCACATGACAAATGACTGAGAATTGAATGGGAAGTGAAGAAATTGAAGCACTGAGTATAAAAAAAAATCTGTGAATTTGACTAAGAAAAGACAGAACTATATGCTGAATTATTGAGAGTATAGTAGATTCAACTGAATACTTTTAAGAAAGGAGATATGGGGACAGCTAGGTGGCACAGTGGATAAAGCACCAGCCTGGAGTCAGGAGTACCTGGGTTCAAATCAGGCCTCAGACATTTAATAATTACCTAGCTGCGTGACCTTGGGCAAGCCACTTAAACGCCATTGCCTTGCAAAAAAAAAAGAAAGGAGATCTGGGCAGCAGAGAAGGAACCTTAGAAGAGATTGAAGGTAAAATCCTAGAGGAGATGGGAGAATATGGGACACAGAGGGACTGTCCTTTAATTCTCCCACTCCTCCAAAAAAAAAGAGAAAATAAGATAGAGACTCTGGAGATATGGAGTAGAGAAGATGACACTCATAATGATGGTCTTGATTTTCTCAATAAAGCAGATAGTCACTTTGTCTTCTAAGGAAGAGGGGGAAAAACTGCCTAAATAATCTTGAAAAGAAATGACAAGATTTGAAATAGTTGCTATAGAGAGTGTAAGATAGTCAATCAAGAAGGAATAAAAGAATCTCCATAGACAATTCGTGGCCAATTGATATTAGAAAATATAAACAAGCTTCAAACCAGGAATGCTGTTATTTTCTCTAGCAATGTTCAACGGTTTAAAAATACGAATAGAGACTATAGATTAATAGGAGTAGCCCATGGTGCATTGGCAAGACAAGAATGAAAACTGAACAAAAGGGTGAAGTATTGAAGAAGAAAGGGTGAATAACATAATAGAACTGGTCAATCAGAGACCCAAGAGTGCAAAGGGAAAATTGACCAGAGTAGGGATGATAGACTCAAATAGTAGAGAGGTCAGATGGAACAGAGATTATTCAAAGATGAAGAATTAGTTCAGGTAGAGTGAGGTACAGGGAGAGTTGTGCTTAGAGTTGGGAATTTCAGAAGTAGCAGAGTTGGAGTGAGAGTGAAATCTAAGATCAAACATTTCAATGAGTGGTTGAGGTGAAATTACAAGTGATGGGGTCAAAGAAGGTGAACTAGGAGGAGTGGATAAGAAGGCTATGAAGTAGTCACAACTCCTTGAGAGGAGAAGTAAATAAATGAAGTAAATGAAAATAAAGTATAGCTGGATCAGATGATATATTGATCAATTGTGACATTAATTAAGTAACACAAACTTCTGAATAATATTAGTAAAGACAGTCTGGAGATGTTCCAAGGAGAAAAACAAGGTTATTCCTCTAACTGATATTCAGAAGGGAAGGACCAGGGATACGATGTTAACTAGAGAGTCATGATTCTAGATTCTAAAAGATGAAGAGTCAGAAAAGAAGATTTCTAGAGTCACTTTAACACTTTTCAGCAAAATAAAGAAATATCAGTTAGGGGAGAAATGGCATTGATACTTTAGCATCTATCCTAACATGAAAGTCCCACAGTCAGATCTACTGAATCCCAGTGATCAAATCAAGGAGCAATGAGTTAAACTTGTCAAGTGAAATGTTTAAACATAGTGTACAGATGAATTTCCTGATATTAAAAGTTGCTAAAAAATGGGATAGAATACCTTGGAAAACAATATATTCCTCAACATTGGAAGTCTTCAATCAGAAACTGTATATCCATTTTCATGTATGTATTTCTTTAATGTACATTATGTAGAAAGCATTTCAGTTTAGACAAAGGTCGGACTTGCTAATCTTTGAAATCCTTCCCAACTTTGAGGTTCACCAAGTCCTTGTGATATGGTAAAACTGGAAGAAATAAAATGAGGGCAGCTAAATGATACAGTGAAGAGAGCACTAGCCATGGAGTCAGGAGGACCTGAATTCAAATCTGGTCTCAGACACTTAATAATTACTTATCTATGTGACCTTGGGCAAGTCACTTAATCTCATTGCCTTGCAAAAAACAAAATCAAAACCAAACAATAAAAAAGAATTAAAAGAAAAATACTTATGAAAAGAAAAAAAAAGAATTTTAAGGAGAGTAGAAAAAAAGGCCAAAAGAAATCTGGAGATGAAACAAACATCAAGGACATCAAGAAAGACCCAAAGAAAGATTCAAAGAAAATGGATAAAATATTTAACAATTAATTGTCATTTTTAGCATTGAATTGTATCTTATTTTTATATCTGTCATATATAAAAGGTAGTTAGCATTTTGCTCCAGTGGGAAAAAAGTGGCTTCCTAAATTTGAGAAGCAGAGCATTTAGATGACAAACAAGAGCACCAAGGATTCAAAAGAAACTCAAATCATTTCACACCACTTAGGCTCTCAAAGTCTTTAAGTATGTGGAAAATGTAATAGCTCATCAAAATAAAAAATGCCAATCCAAAGATGACTTTCTCGGAAAATATTATACATCATGATCTCTGGCATCAGCTTCCTTTTCTATGCTCTCTGCAATGAAGCAATACATGTTAATTATTTCAAGGATCTTGTTGCAATATATAAAGTTTCCTGTGATTGCTAAACAGCTGATATTGCTTGAGCTTCCTAAAAATCATTTAAATCTTCAAGTTCCATGATTAGCTTAAATATATATATATATATACATATATATAATATATGTATATATACATATATATATATATATATGTATATATATATATCCTTCTCCTAGCACCATAGGAGAAAAATAACATCCTGAATACTGAGTTTTGGTAGGAGCTAAACTTCCTATCAAATATAACATTTCTATAAAATGATACTATAAAATCAGGAATTAAAGATTTTATTTAACTAGATTTGCTGACACTAAATGAAGATCTTATTCTACTAGAGAAAGATGAAATTTATTCTGCTTATCTCTGAAAAAGATATTTCCTTTTTAAAATTGAGTAGACCTGTTGAGATTACTCCTGTCACCTAGTAAATTTTTAATATTCAGAGAATCCTTTTTAATCGGATTAGAGTTATACCTAGACATATAGAACTCATTTATTAAATGGAGATCAGTCATTAATTTTTGATCAATTTGTTTTAACATTACTTAATTTAATAATATTTCATTATTTTTGGAAAATACATTTTAATTATTAATATTTGTAAACTAACTGTAAAAATAATTATTTAATTGGTGAGAGATAACATGATATAGTGAATAGCAAACCTTGTTTCACATTCCACCTATGACATTTGTTAGCTATGTGACATGGGAAAATCTTGTCTCCTTACTGACTCTCAAGCAGCTCTCTAACAAGGCAAGTTGTAGAAAGTTTACCACTTGCCTAGTGATGCTGAAAAAATATCATAGGCCGTTGATGTAAATTTACAAATATATTATGTTTTGGTTAGAGACATTTCTTAACAAAAAAAGTCAATATTACCTGACTCTGAAAGCATAAGTACACAACCACAAAATGAAATGAAAAGCCACTTTGAACTTGTAAGAACTGAATTCAAATCCAGCCTCAGATGCTTATTAGCAATGTGACTCTGAGCAAGTCTTTTGGGTAACAGTTTCCTCATATGTAAAAAGGGAATAATAATAATAATAGCACTAATCTCCCAGGTCTATTTTAAGAAAAAAAGTGATTAACAAACCATACAGCACTAGTACATATTATATATATATATATATATATATATATATATATATATATATATATATATATATGTTTAGAGAAAAGAAGGGATACATATTTTAAATTGGTGATTGATACTAATAATAATTTTATTTGAGCAAAGTTTTGATACCTTTCCACATTGATTTTATATGCATTATCCTAGTCAATGTGCATATTGTTATATTGACTATATTTTTTCTTTTTTAATTCATACCAAGTTTCCCACATTTATCTAAATATTTATCATTTTATATGGCATAATAATATTTCATTACATTTTCAAATTGTAATTACTTTAGTGTATCCTCAAAAAGGAAGAACATAATTTTGTCCAAATTTTTAGAATCATAATTAATGATTATATCAGCCAATAAGCACTCATTAAATACCTTCATGTTCCAGATACTGTGCTATGCTCTAGGAATATAAAAAGGCATAAAGCAATCCCTAAATATTTTTGTACACATGGATTTCTTGACTTCAAAACATTTTTCTAGGCTTTAATCCTTATGGTAATGATGATGAAATTTATCCTTTTTTTAGTTTTTGCTAGGCAATGGGGTTCAGTGGCTTTCCCAAGGCCACACAGCTAGGTAATTATTAAATGCTTGAGGCCAAATTTGAACTCGGGTACTCCTGACTCCAGGGCCAGTGTTCGGTCCTCTGCACCACCTAGCCACCCCATCCTTCAATTTTAAAGAAGCTCATGGCATCATGGAGATAAGGACATGTCAAGTAAGTGAACCGGATTTGAGTGAGGGGAATGCTGTGCTAAGTCACCAATTTCACTTTCTTCTCCGAAGTCATCTGGGTCTAGTGGTCAGATATGAATCAGGAAGAAGGGAGATGATCCTGGATGCAGTGTTTTTTTAAATTAAAATTTATATATTCATTCTTTTCAGCTTCATGTAAAGATAGTTTTCAACATAAATTTTTTGTAAGATATTGAGTTCCACATTTTTCTCCTTACTTCCCTTCCCCTCTGTTTGACAGCAAGTAATTGGATATTGGTGATAGAACTATGCTAAATAGATTTCCCTATTAGTCACATTGTAAAAGAAGAATCAGAACAAAAGGAGAAAAAACCATGAAGCACAAAAATTTTAAATATTCAAAATAGTTTGCTTTAAACCTTGGTATTTTTAAGTTAAAGTCTTTATCAAGTCCCAGTTTGACTGAGACAAAATCTATCAAGTGATAAAGTTAGGTAAGAGAGAAATGAGGAAAAGAGACCATTATATAATTGCTAGCAAAGGGAAGCCAAAGTCACTCAAATCATGGTTGGATCTTTATCATTTTTATGAATCAAATTGTAAATATTTTATAGTCTTCAAGCAATTAATTTCATTCCAATATTAAACATACATAATATATTTAGATTATATGTCTAGAATTTATTGTGATATTTGGTATAAGATGTTGATGCTAGTCTTTTTCTGGGGAGGGAATAGAGTTTCTTCTTTAAAATTCTTGGATTTACTAAAGACCAGTGTAATGAATATTTGCTTCTAGATATTCCTGATGTGGTCTATTTCTCTAGTTCCAATTATTTTCTTTCAATAAAAAGAACTGTTCAATAAATACTAATTTTAAAATAGTTTGAGATTTGTTAGAACCAATGTCTTTTCCTATTTTTTTATTTCATAACTTTTGACTTTTTACTTTTTTATTCCCCTACATGAATTTTATTATTATTTAACTAATTTTATAAGGAATATATTTTAATTGCCATAATAAGTCTATTTTATACTTGAATAGTACCTGTTATTTATATTGACCTGATCCAACTATTTAGTTTGAATTGTACATGTAAAAGAATTATAATTTTATTTACAATATATGCACACTACCAGCTACTCAATGAACTTTGTTGTCATTTTAAATCAAATTTCTACTTTAATTTCTTCCTCTGGAGTTCAGTTAGTAATAAAAATAAATGACTTTATTTTATAGATTTATGCTATATCCTGTTACCTTATCCAAAGTTATTGTGTTGTTAAGGTTTAACTGACTAGTGGGGTTTTTTGTAATATCAAAACCCAGGAAATAACAAAACTATCTGGAACATTTGAATATGGGCAACAAATCAAAAGTCAAGAGAATCTATGGATTAAAGTCAGAATATAACAAAATAATTCTAAATTAGTTAAATAATTCTGATTTGAGTTAATTTTAGCAACTTAAATAGTAAATAGACATGACAAAATACCTTCTAGCCTCCAAAAATGAATAAAATGTCACTGAAGTAACATTTTTATTTTGTGCCTAAAATAAAGGGGAAAAGAAAAAAATTAAATTTTAAATAAAATGCAGGTAAACTTACAAGTCGTTGAGGAAAGTTCCATTATTATGCCCATTTTACAGCTGAAGAAAATTGAGACTAGAAGAGTTAAATCACTTGCTCAGATTCAGTCAACCAATTAATATCTCAGGCAGAATTTAAATTCAGGTCTTGATAGTAGCTTCAACCCTCTATCTATGGCATGACTTAAATTCAAAATGGAATAAATGTTTAAAAGGTTGTATAATAGGTATAATAAATAAAAGAATCAATAATGAAATCAATTATATTATGTTTATAGATGGCAGTTCTGAGAAATAAAAGAAAAATTAAATAAAAGAAAAATTATATTTCTATTATTCTTCTTTGAGCTTCTCATTCTGTATAAAAATTTATTTTGCAATCTGTATGGTGGGGAGAAAAGGAAAGAGGGGATAAAAGAAATTTACATGATTATTTTGTGAATTTGAAAGGAATAGTATGTTGTACATAATAGATTTGCAGTTTCATGAACAATCAATCATCTTTTACATTGGACTGTGTTTTGGAAATGCATGTTTTTTAATAAATTAAAAAGAAAACAAAAAAGAAAGTAAAAATATGTCTGGTGAAAATGCAAAAAATTATTTGGGAATATAGAAAAAATCAATCCATTTTTGCTATGCTCGTTCTTTTTATGGGTTCGGTCATTCAACTAACTTCCATGATTTGGATTGTTAAATTTATTTTTCTTCAGTTAAATCTTGTCACAATAGATGGTTCTTCCATCTAGTCTGTTGTTCTTACTTTTTAAACATTAAAGCACAGATCTTTCTCTCCTTGTTTATTCAATTCCTTAAACACAGTAAGATTCCTAAGGGAAAATAATCTTGTCTCTACCTTCCAATATCTAAGCACTGAATCATTATTTAATCAGTTAAAGTCATTTAGATTTCCTTTTGACAACATATTTTCATTTCAAAATTTCTTTCCATCTATGGTTTTCTGAAAACCTATATTCCAAAAGAATTATTTTAATTTATTTTTCCCTCTTTGTGGATGTGCTCAAACTTTCAGAATATTTTTCTTATATGCAAAACATATTATTTTGCTTTTGTTTATCATATGCTAATTTTTCTTTTACTGTCTTATTGATGGCAATGAATGATAAGTTGATTGAACTATTATTAGATTTTCTTAGTATTTGTTCTTCAAAGAGGTTTCTCTTTCAGGCCAAATATTTTTTGATAGTACATTTCACATGTCCTTTGAAACTTGCTTTTTTTTAATGTTCAGTCAAATAATGCTTGTTTTATCATTGTTCTTTTTTATTTCAGTCTTCTCAGTTTTTCCCCCCTTCCTAAGATGTCCAGACAATAGTTAAGATTTATCAAATTAAAGATTCTTATTTACTTTTTTGTTTCAGAAAGAGCTTTAATATTCATTTCCTATCTTCTTTTTCAACATTTGCAAGTCCAGATCTCACCATCCCCTAAGGTCCTTGGTCCTCTTCAAGAATGAAGGACAAATAATAACATTCATTAGACTTTTTAATCCTTCCTGGGGTCCTTGTGAATATTGTTTTCTTTTATATAATTGTAAGTGTAGCAATTACAAATTATATATACTTCTGTTGAAGTATATTATATCATTACTTGCCTACCTCTTCTGTTTTATCCTATGATTTCCTAGTAAAGATTTTCCTTACTTTCCCTTATTTTATTTTGCCCCTTATTTATTCACTTATTTATTTGTTTATTTGTTTGTTTATTTATTTATTTTTTAATTACATTCAAATATAATTTTCTAAATTCAACCTTTCACAATCTTTTGAGTTTCATATTTTCTCATCATCCTTCCTTCCCAATCCCCTTCTCAAGGCAGCAAATATTCCCCTTTCCTTTCCTGCTTCACTCTAGGGCAGGATAAATTTCTAAATCCATTTGGGAATGTATGTTATTTCCCCTTTGATTCAAATCTGTTGAGAGTAAGATTTGGTCAGTGCTCATATTCTCCCTTCTTTTCCTCTACTATATTAGGTCCTTTGTCTCTCTTCATGTAGTGTGATTTATCCTATAATAACTCTGCCTTCTTATCCCAGCATAATCCTTTTTCTTTTCCCCATTTCCCTACGGTTTTATAGCTGTCTTGAGCCCCATTCCCTCTATATCTAAAGTATACTCTTTTCAATTGTCCTGATAGAAGTACAATTCTCAAGAGTCATAAATATTCTTACTCATAATCAGTTTATATTCACACCCTCTTTTCAAGAACAAATTCCTCCAATTGTCCCATTATAAATACAACCCTGAAGAGCTAAAAGTTTGATCACATCACAATGAATTTCTACCCACACCCTCTACATGTGGTCCTTTCAACTGTCTTAAGAGAAATATAATTCTAGAGTTAAAAGTATTGTCTTCCCCTATAGGGATGAAGACAGTTTAGTCTTATTAATTAACATTTTTAAAAAATTTCTGTTTACCTATTTACAAATCTCTTAATCCATTTGAAGATTTTGAAGATCAAATTTGAAGATGAAATTTTCTATTCAGGTCTGGTCTTATTATCCTATTATCAGGCTAAGTCCTCTATTTCATTGACAATCCATCTTTTCCCCCGGAAAGAATATACTATATTTTACAGGATAATTGATTCTTGTTTGCAATCCAAACTCCTTTGCCCTCCACAATGTCAAATTCTAGGCTATCTGATCCTTTAATATTGAAGCTGACAATTTTTACATAATCCTGACTGTGGCTCTCTAGTTTTAAATTCTTTTTTTAAGCTTCTTGCAACATTTTCCTCCTGTAACTGAGAATTCTGTAATTCTGATAGCATACTCCTTTGAGTTTTTATTTAGGTTATTTCTTTTTTGGGGAAGATTGATGGATTCATTCAAGGCCTATTTTACCTTGTTCTCAGATATTAGGGCAGTTTTCCATGATAATTTCCTGCTAGAAATTGTCCAGGATCTCTTTCTGACCATGGCTTTCAGGTAGAGCAATAATTCATAAATGATCTCACCTGGATTTATCTTCCAGCTTGGTCATTATACTTTTCTAAGATGACATTTATATCATCCCTATCAGAATAGCAGTTGACAATGACAGACCTTTCCTGAACTTTCTCCAAGATAGCTTACTGAAAAGTTGTTTCACTTTTTTCTGATGGGTTCTGATCCATTAGGATCTGTTTAGAGGCTTCATTCAAAGTGTTTTGGGAAAAACTCTGGGAGTTTCTCAACTTCACCCCACTATCTTGGCCCCTCTTGGTTCCTCTTTCCCTTATTTTAATTGTTGTTTTACTTCATATTTTGCATTTTTAGCAGTTTTGAAGGGGCTGAGGAATGTGCTCACATAACATAGCAGAAATTCACTATTGGTCTAATTAAAAGTAGATTTAATGGGGAAAATGAGAACTTTTTTAGGACATCAGCTTAAATTTATCCTAAAGTCCTTGAGAATAACAATTATTTCTTGTTTTTGTGTCCCCAGCACAATGCCTGACTCTTCCTCCTACTAAATGCTTGTATAGTAAATGAGCAGAAAGAATTGACCTAGAACTACAACTACAAGACCTAGAAGAACTTAGGTAGCAGGAGTCAGAAGAGGTCAATAAACATTTTTTAAGTGATAATTACATGCAAAGCACTTTGCTCAGACCTGGGGACACAAAAAAGTCAGAAGACAGTCACTGTCCTCAAAAAGTTCACAATCTAATGGATAAAGTCAACGCAGAAAAAGAAGCTTAAAATGAAGGAAGGGCAAAAAGTCATTATATGGGATGGGGATATGATGAGGTCCTGAAGTTTAGGAGAGAAATAATCTGGGGAGGTGAGAGTTTGAGAATTAAATTTATCTTGCAGAATGGTGAGTTTCAGTAGTTGATGAAGTCTAGGAAATAAGTCAAGTAGAAAATGAGGTGAATTAGAGTTCTTGAAAAAATGGTGGAGTAGAGAAAAAAAAATCTTTATTGTCTTTCCTGTATTCTATTCAGAGGTGGGAAAAGTTCTCAGGGGAGGTGAGAGTTTGAGTTGATTTCATCTTGGTAAACAGTGAGCTTGTAGAGCTCATGAAATCTAGGAAAACAGCCAGGTAGACTCAGTACTTTGGTCAATATTTTACATGTTGGACATTTCAACCAGAAGGCAAGGGGAAGGTGAGTTCAGATTGTTGATTCATCATCATTTCAATCATGATTTGTTTGTTTGTTTTTTAGTGAAGCCAGTGGGATTGGTAGGCATGATAGTTTGAACAGTGACATAATGCATGTGTGGCTTTTTAGAAAACTTAAAGCATTATAAAATGTGAATTAGTAATACTCTGATGATTGGTCAAATATTACTGGAAAGACTTTAAGTGCTGATATTCTTCAGCTCGAAAGTGACAATAAAATATTCATATATCCAAAGACATAGTTTTAGCCTGTATTTTAGCAATCAACTACTCAATTAAGCACCAATGTCATGCACTATTCTACTGGAGATTCAAAGATGAAGGATGAAACAATATCCATTATCAAAAAACTCAATATGAGCTCATTTACATACATCTAAATCTACAGGCTATGAAAACAGCATCTATTCTCTACTCATTAAAATATGGAATGGATGCACTTCTAAAAAAGTTTAAAAATTGATGCAATATTTACCCAGGAGATAATCTCTTTAAAATGTAAGGCCATAATTATTGTGTTTAAACTTAGTTTATTTTTTAAAAATATCCATTGATTTAAGCATATATATATGATTTCAGGTTTATATTATTTATAAATAATGTGATATGTGCATACAGTTAATTTTTAATAATTCATATGGAGAATAACATAAATAAATTTTAGAATGTCAGTATCTTTAGAACATAAAACACCAGCTATTAAAATTTAAAATATTCTCATATTTAATAAATTGTGAGTATATTCAAGAGACCTAAAATTAATGTCAGACAATAGTTCTTTATAGTATGGTGATAGGACTCAGAAAAGATTATTTTGAAAAGCCTCTGTAATCATAGAAACTTCAATCACCCAAAAGGAAGCTGCTTACGCTGTTGATAGATTGTGTCAATTTCGAAAATTTCTCTTAGGTAGTGTAAAAATGGAGGCAATGCTACTCAGAAAATTTCACTGGTCATCCTCTGGAACTTTCATTCAACTAGTGTATAAATGAGTCAGGGAAACACTGCTTTCTCATTCAGCTTGTACTACTGCCCTCTAGCTGAATTTATGACTTTTACTTGCTTTTTCAGGACTAATGTTTCTCTGTATTTGTGTGTATGTGTGTGTGTGTGTGTGTGTGTGTGTGTGTGTGTGTGTGTCTGTGTGTGTGTGTGTGTGTGTATCTGTAAACTAATCAAAGCAAGAAAGAAAGTACTCAAATTTAGTCACTATGAAGAGTGAGAGTTTTATGACATCTTGGAAAAAACAACAAAAAATAAACAAAACTGAAAAGAAGTTGATTCTTAAAGCTATGACTGCCCAGTTGGCTTAGACTGGTAGTGAAAGATACAAGTCAAGACTAAGTTGTGATCCATAGACATAACTGAACCTCGATGGAGACCTAATTTCACAAACATGTCCATACAATCATATCTTCTCAGAACTTAAGTGACTGGAAAGGGAATCTATTTCAATACCTTCTGCATTACATGAAAACAGGGGCCATGTGTATTAAAAAAAATATAAAGTGAATAAAGCACTGGAGCTGGGTTAAGAAGAACTGAAGTCATATTTGTCAGTATTAGCTGTATTAAGATGGGTGCCATTTAATTACACCCTCTTTTCCTGAATATCCACATCTTAGAATTTGAGATTTAAATGAGATAATGATAGAAAAGGGTTTTGAAAAGAAAATTAAAGTACTGTTCAAATTCCACTGTTTAGAAGGAAGAAAGGGAAGGAATAAGAATTTCTAATGTCTAGTATAATTTATATAGTGCCTACTGTATGCCAGTCATCATTCTAATTGCTTCACAAACATCTTTCATAACTTGTCCCCTCCACCTTTCTGGTCTTTTTTTACTTTATACTAAAACCACTGCTACCTCCATGCATTCACTGTACTGGCAAGATTGGCCTCCTTGCTTTTCCATAACAAGATAATTCAAATTCCCAGCATTTTCAGTGGGTGTCCCCCATTCCTGGAATGTCCTTCTCTCCTCATTTCCTCTGGCTTTCCTAAGTCCCTTCATTACCCAACTAAAATCCCACTTTTTACAAAAAGTTTTTTTCTGACTTCTATCCACTTAATGCTAGTGCCTTAAATGTTGCTATTTATTTCCAATTTATCTGGTATGTAATTGGTTTGTATACAGTTGTTGATATGTTGTCTCTCCCCTAGAATGTGAACTTCTTGAGAACAAACTGCCTTTTTGTCTTTTGGGGTTTCTTTTATTATTACCGGCATTTAGCACAATGCCTGATATATATTAAACACATAATGTTTATTGACTGACAGAAGCATATTCTGTGGATTGCTTAGAGCTTAATAAGACATCAAAGACACCAAGGTCATTCATTGAATCTCAGACCATTGCCAGTCAGGATGACTTTTGTTTTGCTACTGCACTTTGATGACATCGAAAGAGAAAGTAATCCCTGCCTCACTTAAATCAAATTCATGCCTGAATTAGGACATTACCCAAGGTGTTATCAGCCCTTTCTGAAAATGAAGGAACAACAATTGACTTATTGACTGACATTGGTATACCATAACCTTGCAACTAGTTAGGACTAAATACCTAGCTGTTGAATTAAACACTTCTAAAATAGCCCCAAATAGATATTTGACCTCTTCTTAAATATTTCCATGGAGAGGAGAGCACAGTGCCCCATAAGATAGAACTGATGAAAAATTGTAGACTACTAATCACAAAGCCATTATTTCTGCTGGAAATGTAATTTCTAACCACTCTTATAAAAGAAGGATACCAACCATATAAAACTAATTGCCTTCTGAATGTTGAATTTTCTTCAAAAAAAAAAAAAGAAAAGGTCAAACATTAGCAAATACCAGGCTAACTACTTTTGGAAATGAAAGCAAGGGTGGCTGAACAATTTTAAGGTATTGTATTCCTTTTCCTGTCAGAAGTTAAGTCAAAATGAAATTTCAGTGTGCTACCCTAAAAGTAGCTTCTCTATTCTGGTCATTTTTCATTTGTAAAACAGGAAGTGTAATCTATGTTTCCTGAATATCTTAGAGGAATAATTGAATAAGTAAATGAAAAAGCATTTATTAAGTATATAACTGCAGAATCATTGAAAATATTTATAGAATAATTCTAGCCATTTGAATATTATTTTATATACATTTTCTTGTTGCCTTTTATTTCACTTTTTGTAGATTTTTGTATTGCTCATGTCCCCCATGCCCCATTTAAAAGTTGAACTCTCCCTTATAAGAGTAAAACAATTAGTCCTGCATATGACAATGTATGTATAACAATGAACTTCATTTTCTAACCTCAACTTCTCTGCTAAGAAGAGAGAAAATATCTTTCATTATCTCTTCTCTAGGATCAATGGATTTTTTTCATGTACTCAAAAGTTCAATTAATTTTGAATGGTGTTCTTGCTGGCTTTGTGTATATCCTTTTGTTCTGCTGATTTCACTCATCTACACATACATGTTCATTCAAATCTTTCCATGATTCTATTAATTACTATTTGTCATTCCATACTACCAAATTATAGTCCATTGTGTTCGTATACCACTTGAATCATATTCCTTGGAAAGATATTAATTGGTCACTTTTCATATAGCCAAGATTTTCATAGGCTGAGAGTGGGGGTTGGGTTGATGGAGTCAATCACCCTACCCCTGTTAAAGTAACTATTGTAAACAGGTGTCAACATTTATATTATATTGAATCAATCAAACACAGAAAGATAATTTAGAAGGTGAAAGACTTCTTGATCTATTTGGAAGCAATGAAAACCATTGGATGTAAAGGATTAACACTGTATAATTATGTTTGGATTAGCAACAGAGGCTTGCTCAAATATTACAGGTTTATGTGAATTATCAAGTTATTTTAGAAATCAGACATTTCATTGTTTAGCAAGTGAGTAGTGGGAGCTGCCCTAATCAATCCCTTGAAAATGATTGGGTTATGTGTGAGTGGGGTGCAGTTAGGAGAACATCTCTTTCTTTACCTTTCCAATCATAAGGTTAAAGAATTTAGACTTCTTTTTGTCATTCTACTAGCATCCCAGGGACTGCAGCACTGCTGGCAATGTTTGCATCAAGAGAAGAGGACAAATGATGCATTAAGGAAAGGCAGCCTCAAGGCTCTATAAGAAGCTCAGCAGAGTACATCAAGTCTAAAGATAATTTCATGAGAGTCTCATGAAGGGGAGAATTTCGAACAACAGTATTTCTTAGTTGCCTATGTTGACACATGTCATCTCTAAGCTTAACATCACCCTATATTCTGTTTATACTTGCCCAATAGGATGCTCTGATTTGTATAAATCTGTTATATTGTGTGTTCTGTTAGATCACGCTACTAAATATCTGCTTGAATGCCTTCTTAATTATTATCAACCATAATCAATGAAGGAAACATACCAAAAGCTATAGCTATATATCATAAGTTGTAGCATTAAAATGATAACAACTCTCCCCTGGGACTGACTATAACCACTGAGGGTAGAAAGAGCATCTATGATCTGGGGAACCAGCCAACAAGGGCAAGTTTGGTTTGGAATAGCTGTCCCAAAGCATAAGCAACAGGATAAATAAATAAACTGAGATCCCATCTTATCATGTAGATAAGCAGATTATCTGAGGCTTAGAGAATAGGTTGGGTACAGGTCTTAAAGAAAATGAGAATCACTAGAAGCTAGACAATTAGGCATACATTTCTGTGACACTGAGTCTGACAAAAGGAACAAGTGAAGACAGGTCTCAAATGGCCAAGCAAATAACTGGCAGTGAACGTGTTCACAGAAAATGAGGCAAACAAATTAGTGAACAGTTAAGAAAAATCTCTCAGCACCATTCACTTGTGGGTTCAGAGCCTCATTAAGTTCTATATGTCTCTAATCATGGGGAAATGGACTGAATCAAGATGAGCCATGGCCTAAAGACTTTCCAAGGATGGAAATTCTCATAGATTTGTATCCATGCTTTTAATATATTTTTAAACTTCCCAAAGGTCAATTTCTATTTCATCAAACTACAGAGAAATTTTTTCCTTTGTTTTTCAATGATATTTTCTTATAATAATATATTTCTGATCTGAGGATATACAGAGGGAAGACTAGATTCTCTGATTTGAATTAGAAAATAAATTATCAAGACAAAGAACTTATCAAAACTTCTCATAACTATGAGGTATAATGGATACCTCTTTATCCATATCCCCTTTATCTCCCAAATATGTGAGTGGTTTTTGCTAGAAGTCCAGAATGTTTTGGTGTTAGTCACATAAATAATGAAGTAAAGCATGTGAAATGAGTTGTGTCAGAGAGCTATAGCACAAAGTAACCCAATCTAAATGTGTTGTTCCTCTGTTATTTCTTCACTTATTTTCATAGAAGAAAAATAAATCTAGAATTTAAAAAATTGGGTAAGTCTCAAATCTAAATAGACTGATTTATTAAAATGTTTCCTAAAATAATACTTATTGGGAATAGCTTATCAATTAGATATTAAAAAGGGAGTTAAAATTCAGGCATTTAATAAGTATGATTTTGATGTTGTTTTTGTCTTTCATTCTTGAAGACTAGGACCTCAGGGAGGTGAAGCCATGACATATGCACATGAATTGGATTTAAGTGAAGGGATGCTGTGCTAAGTCAATAATCTTGTTTTCTCTTCCAAAGCCATTTGTGTCCAGTGGTCAGATATGAATCAGGATGACTGGAGATGGCCCTGGATGACCTGCCAGGGTCACACAACTAGTAAATGGCAAGTATATGGGGTTGCTTTTGAACTCAGCTCCACTTGACTCCAGGGCTAGTGCTAAAACCACTGTACCACCCAGCTGCCTCATTAAACATATATTATGTGCAAGGCACTGAGGATATAAATATAAGCAAAAATAATGTCAATCCAATTTCACTAATTTATCTCTTCCATTTTTAACCCTAAGCTAAGCAGAAAGAGGCACTATTTTAATGAGGAGGAAACATTAGTTAAACATAGGCTTCAAGTCAAAAAGTCCACTTAGTTGGTTATCTGTTTGCTTTTCCAAATACATAATGTCTTGGATTCTCCTTTTGGAGAGAAAAAGCCTAACAATGAGGACTGACAAAACTATTCTTATGGGAGAGAAAAAGCAACTCAAATGTTTTTTCCCCTAGTACACTGATGAGATGTATGAGGGGTATAAGAGAGATAGAGAAAGGGAAAGAGATAAAAATCAGAGACAGAGAGAGAGAGGAGGGAGGGAGGGAGGGAGGAAGGAAGGAAGGAAGGAAGGAAGGAAAATAGAAAGAAAGAATTTAAAAAAATAAAAAAGTTTGATGCTTTAGATTTTAATCTTAAAGATAAATGATTTAAGCCACTTAAGCTTAATACAAAAGCAAGAAGCAGACATTCCAAAAACTGCATCCAGTGCTACCAATTGATCCTAGGTTCTTAACAATATTGTAAAGTCACAGCCTCATGAGATGTCTAGGACCCAGTTCCAGACAAAGATGATATCACAAACTAATCAAACACCAGTCACAAGGCAGAAACTAAATGATACATGAGATTTGGGAGGAATAGACCCATGTGAACATTGGGATGACGTCCCAGAAATCTTAGGTGAAGGTGAAAATGCCGACACATATTCTTTCTGGCTGTCAATGAAGTAATCATATATGAAGTGTTTATTGTTATGTATCAGATACTATTCTCGCTTTGGGAATACAAAGGAAAAACAGGAAAAAATCCTTATCAATTAAGAGCTTAGCTCTACTATGGAAAGTAATATTGGAATGCTTTCTATTTGTATAAAAATTACATAATATATATATATATATACTATATATATTATATATATATAAATATATGTATATATCTGTGCCTATATTCCAAACATATATATATATATATATATATATATATATATGAAAAAAAGAATGATCTTTTATCAGAAGTAGGAGGAAGGCCACTAGTCTATGAAGAGAGCTTAAGAAAGTCTTAGAAGTTCACATCTAAATTGAGTTTTGAAGAGAGCAAAAACTTCTAGGGTCAGAGCAGTTTATTTCTGAAAAAGGTTATTCAAAATCAGGTAAATGGTAGATGAAGAATTATGCATAATGGCAAGAGAATGTCAATCTCTCTGAACAGCAAAATGCAGGAAGAGGAATAAAATAAAGTAAGGAAAGAAAGATAGATTGGAGCCATTCTGAAAGACATTTTATAGCCAAATAAAATGAGTTTCTTTCTTCAGATTTATCCTAAAGTCAATAAATAAACAAACATTTATTAAAGTTGCTATGTAAGAAGGCATTGCAATAAACAACAAGGAGTACTTGGAGCTTATTAAGTAGGGATGTGACATAGCAGCTCTCAGATGAGGGTGTGGGGTATGGTGTTAAAGGGTGAAGGCAGGGGCAAGACTTAAGGCAAACCAATTTAAAGTTTATTTCAATAGTTCAGGATATTGGTGATATGGACTTGAAATAGAGTGGTGACCTTATGAATAGTAAAAAGGAAATAATGAAAGAGAATTCAGAATCCAAAATAAGATGACACTTGACAGAATATATGCGGTGGGGGAGAGTGAACAGTTCAGGATATTGTGAACCTGGGTGATTGGAAAGATATAATGCTATATGAAGATATAGAGAAAATAAGAAGAGGAATAGATTAGATGAAAAACTATTGAGTTCCATTTTGACCATGTGAAAAAATAATTAGTTCTACTTTAGCCATGTGTCTATGCGTCATCCAGTTTGAAATGTGCAATAGATAAAGTTGTGAAAGGAGGAACTCAGGAAAAGTACTGGGAATGGATATTTAATCTGGAAGTCATCTGCATGGTAATGATATTTAAATCCATATGAATTGATAAAGCAACTTAGAGCAGTGGTATCAAACTCAAATAAAGTGGGAGCCCCACTCACCAGCATATGAGAATTATGTAGGCCACATATTGATTGTTTTAAAATATATTGTTATTTGCTTTATTATATTATTGTTTATTTTATTAAATAATGTGTGATTACATTTTAACTTGCTTCCATCACACTCTGCTTGCGGTCAGCTATTTGAGTGCTTGAACCTACTGCTAAGAGCATATATAGAGAGAAATAAATAGAGGAAAACAATCTATGGTAGAGCTCTGGGATTATGCCCACAATTGAATAACATGATATATATTATAAACTAGTAAAAGTTCAGAGGTAAGCCAAGTAGGAAGAGAACTATGAGAGAGCAGTGCCATGAAAACCCAGAAAGGAAATGCAAGGAGAGAGAGTGAGCAATGGGACTGATCAAATTTGTGTTTGTGAGGGAAGGTAGAAGAATTTACTCAAGAAATTCATTTATGAGATATGGGGTGCCTCAGGTAGTACATTTGTCCTTGTACATTTTTTTGACTAAAGACTTTGAAATTTGTGGGAGTTGGAGATGTTTTATGTCAAAAGATAGCAGCAGTTAAGAGATAATTGCTGAATGAAAGAGCTATGAGTACCCAAACTACAATTCAACTCAATTCTCTTCTAAGTTCAGAAACTATATCTTACAAAAATTAACTGAAAAAATCATTACTAAAAAAATAATTAGCTAAATAAAATAAAATCTAATGAAGAAAACAACTCCTTAAAAAGTAAAATTGGTCAAATGGAAAAGGGGATGCCAATATTAACTTAAGAAAATAATAACTTAAAATTATAATTGTACAAGTAGATTCTATGAGACAGCAAGAATCAGTGAAACAAAAATAAAAAGGAATGAAAAAATATATAATTGGAAAAAAAAGCTGACCTAGAAAATAGATCCAATAGAGATAATTTTAAAATTATTAGATTACCTGAAAACCATGATCCAAAAAAGAGTCCACACATAATCTTTCAAGAAATTATTAAGGAATATTGGCATGATATTCTAGAACCAGAAGATAAAAGTTTTTGAAAGAATCTACATTCACTTCTTGAAAGAGATCACAAAATGAAAACTGAGGAAAAATAAAGCCAAACTCCATAATTATCAGATCAAAGAGAAAATACTGTAAATGGTGGAAAAACAATTCACATATCAAGAAAACCCAGTCAAGATTACATAGGATTTAGCAAGTTCTACAATAAAATTTTGGAGGGTTTGAAATTTTATACTGAGGAAAACAAAGGAACTTGGATTTCAACCAAGAAAAAAAAATGCTTCACAAAATTGAACATAATCTTTCAGGAAAAAAAAATAAACATTCAATGAAATAAGGAACTTTCAGTCATCCCCAGTGAAAAGATTAGAGCTGAATAGAAAACTCAATTTTCAAATATGAAACTTAAGAAAATAACTATCAAATAAGGTTAAAATTCTTTCATCCCTCATGGGGAGGTCATACTTTTAAATCCTGAGGTCAGTATTTGTATTAGGGAACTTAGGAAGAGTATAAATGAAAAGTGTGGCTAAAAATAGTTTTATGTGATGATATAAAAATATATTAAAAGATGGGAAAAAGTATTTTAATGGGAAAAGGGGAAAAGGACAAAGTGGAAAAGGATAAATTATATCACATGAAGGGACACAAACGATCTCTGATAATGTGGAGAGAAAAAAAGGAGAGAGTGAACATTGTTTGAACATTACTTTCATTAAATTCAGCTCAGAGAGAGAATAACATATAAACTTAGTTGAATATAGAAATTCATATTACCCTATTGAGAAATAGATGGTGGGGGAAGGTAGTGGACCTGATAGAACAGAAGGTAAATTGAGGTAGTTGGTGATCAGAAGCAAAAAATAAAGTAAAGGGGGGGGCATATATAGTTAGCAATGTGAATGGGATGAACTCTCCCATGAAACAGAAATATATAGCAGAGTTGATTAAAAATCAGAATCATACAATATGTTTACAAGAAACACATATGAATCAAAGAGATACACCCAGAGCAAAAAGAAAAGGCTGGAGGAGACTATATTATGCTTTAACTAAAGTAAAAAAAGAAATGCATAGTTAGCAATCCTGATCTTAGAGAAAAGAAAAGTAAAAAGAGATCTATTTAAAAGGGACAAAAAAGGAAACTGCATCTTGCTTTAAAAATATCATAGAGAGTGAAGTAATATCAATACTAAAGATCTATGTTGCTAGTAATATAGCATCCAAATTCTTAGAGAAATTTGATGAGTTAAAGAAACAAATAGACAGCAAAACTATAATTGTGAGGAATCTCAGCACCCCCTCTCAGAACTAGATAAATTTAACCACAACATCAGCAAGAGAAAACTTACAGTGGTGAATAGAATTTTACAAAAGTCAGATATGATAGACATTTAGGAAAAAATTAATAAGATAAAAAGAACTATACATTTTCCTCAGCAGTACATGGCACCTGTACACAAAAACTGAACATATATTTGGGCACAAAACCCTCATAATCAAATAAAGACATATTAAATGTATCATTTTTAGATCATGATTCAATAAAAAATTACATTTAATAAATGGAGATGGAAATATAAATGAAAAATTAATTAGAAACTAAATAATTTCACCTTAAAGAATAAGTCAAACAACTAATCATAGAAATAATCAGTAATTACATTAAAGAGGACAATAATGGAACAAAATTTATGGGATGTAGTCAAAGTAGTACTTAGGGGAAATTTTATATCTCTACATGCTTACATAAATAAAATAAAGAAAAAAACAAATCAATGAACTGAGCATTCAAATAAAAATCTAGAAAAAGAACAAATTAAAAATCCCCAATTGCATACCATAGTAAAAAATTCTGAAAATCAAAGGAGATATTAACAAAATTTAAAATAAGAAAACTTGGGGGGCGGCTAGGTGGTGGAGTGGATAGAGCACTGGCTTTGGAGTCAAGAGTACCTGAGTTCAAATCTGGCCTCGGACATTTAATAATTACCTAGCTTTGTGGCCTTGGGCAAGCCACTTAACCCCATTGCCTAGCAAAAACTTAAAAAAAATGAAAATTATTGAACTTTTAAATAAAGCTAAGAACTAGTTTTTTAAGAGACAATAAAATAGATAAATGCTTGGTTAATTTGATTAAAAAAAGAAAGGAAAAAAAACAAATTACCAGTATCAAAAATGAAAAGATTGAATTCACCTCCAATGAAGAGGAAATTGAATCAATAATAAGTAATTACAATAATTATTTTTCTCAAGTTTTCCAATAAATATGATAATCTAATTAAAATGGATTAATATTTACAAAAATATAACTTATCAAGATTATTAAAAAAATAAAATATTTAAATAATCCTACTTTGGAAAAAGGAATTGACCAAGCCATCAGAGAATTCCCTAAGAAAAAACTGTCTATGGTCAGATGGATTAACAAATTAATTTTACCAAACATTCGAAGAACAATTATTTCCAATATTCTAAAAACTATTCAAAAAATAAGCAAAGAATATGTCCTATCAAATTCCTTTTATGAGAAAAATACGGTGTTGATAACCAAAACAGTAGAAGTTAAATTGAGAAAGAAAATTATAGAACAATTTCCTTAATGAATCAATACAAAAAATTTAAATAAAGCATTAGCAAAGAGATTACAGCAATTTATCATGAGATTAATATGTTATGACCAGCATGGAATACTATTGTTCTATTAGAAAACAGGAGGGATGGGAACTCAGGGAAGCCTGGAGGGATTTGCATGAACTGATGCTGAGCAAGATAAGCAGAACCAAACAAACATTGTACACCCTAATAAGCAACATGGGAGTGATGATCAAACTTGATGGACTTGCTCATTTCTTCAGCACAACAATCATCAACAATTTGGGACTGTCTGCAATGTAGAATACCATCTGTATCCAGAGAAAGAATTGTGAAGTTTGAACAAAGACCAAGGACTATTACCTTTAACTTAGGGAAAAAAATCCTGATATCTTATTGTCTGATTTTGCTCTCTTTCTTATACTTTATGTTTCTTCCTTAAGGATATTGTTTCTCTCTAATCACAATCAATTTGGATCAATGTATACCATGGAAACAATGTAAAGACTGGCAAATTGCCTTTGGTGGAGGGTGGGGGGAGGGAAGTAAGATTAGGGGAAAAAAATGTAAAACTCAAAATAAATAAAATCTTAAAAAAAAATATATATATATATATATATATATATATATATATATATATATATAAATTATGACCAAGTCAGATTTATACCAAGAATGCAGGATAGGTTCAATATTAAGAAAAGGATAAACATAATCAACCATGTCAATAAAAATACTAAGAAATATTCTTTGGTTATCTCAATACAAGCAGAAAAATCTTTTGACAGAATATATCACCTATTATGATTTTAAAAAAATAGAAGGCAGAAAAATAAATGAAATTCTCCTTAAAATGATAAGCAGTATGTATTTAAAACCATCAGCAAGCATTATCTGAAATGGGGAGAAGTTAAAGTCTGAATTAAAGCAAGGATATCCATTATCACCACTATTATTCAATATAGCACTAGAAATGTTATCTATAGTTATAAAAGCATGAAAAGGAAATCTTGGTAATTAGAAAAAAAATTGAGGAAACAAGACTATCACTCTTTACAGATGATATGATGGTATACTCAGAGAATCCTAGAAAATCAACTAAAAAAAACTACTTGAAAGAATAAATTTTATCAATGTTGCAAGATATAAAATAAACACATAAATAATCAACATTTATATACAGTACCAACAAAGCCCAGAATCAAGAGACATAAAGAGTAATTTCGTTTAAGATAACTATAGACAGTATACAATATTTGGGAATCTACCTGACAAGACAAACCCAAGAGCTATATGAACATAATTTCAAAATGCTTTTCACAGAAATAAAGTCAGATCCTAAACAATTGGGGGGGGGGGGGAATCAATTGCTAATGGATAAGGCAAGTCGATATAATAGACTACCCAAATTAATTTACTTATTCAGTGCCATACAAATCAAACTATCAAAAACTTTATCTACAGCTAGAAAAAAAATATAATCCATCTGTAAGAACAGAAGGTCAATAATATCAAGGGAATTAATGAAAATAAAGACAAAAAAGATGGCTTAGCCATAACAGCTATAAAACTATGTCATAAATCAGCAATCATCCAAACTATTTGGCATTAACTAAGAATGAGAATGATGGATCAATGGAATATATTAGGTACAAAAATACCAGTAGCAATTGATTATATTAATCTACTATTTAAAAAACAACAAAAAAAAACACTGGTAGGAAAACTGGAAAATCCATCAACATATCAAATCTTATACAAAGATAAATTTAAAATTATAGCATGGGTTTATATCATAAGCAAATTAGATAAACAGGGAATAGTTTACCTGTCTTGGAGAAGGGGGAAAAACTGTGACCAAACAAGTTATAGAGAATATTATGAAATTCAAAATGGATTATTTTGATTACATTAAATTACAAGATCTGCACCAACAAAACCATTGCAGTCAAGTTTAGAGGGAAAGTAGAAAATTTTTTACAATGAGTGTTTTGTTAAAGACACCATTTTTAATATATAGGGAATTGAGATAAATTTATAAGAATATAAGTCATTCCCCAATTGATAAATGAACAAAGCCTCACAGGCAGCTTTCAGATGAAAGAATTAAAACTATCTATAGTAATAAGAAAAATTCTTCAAAGCACTATTGATTAGAGGAATGCAAACTAAAAGAACTGTGAAGTACCACCTCATACCTAGAAGATTGGCTAATATGACAGCAAAGGAAATTGAACCATGTTGGAAAACATGTAAGAAAATTGGGACACATGTACTGTTGGTGAAATTGTGAACTAATTTAATTTTTCTGGAAATCAAATTGTAATTATGCCCAAAGGGCAACCAAACTGTACATCTTCTTTGATCTAGAAACACTGCTACTGGATCTGCATTACTGAAAAAAAGGACAAGTTTTATTTTTTTTCACTTAAAATATTTCATGTTTTTCAAATTACATGTAGCTTTCAATATTCATTTTTATAAGATTTTTGAATTCCAAATTTTTCTCCTCTCCCTCCTGTCCCCTTTCCCTAAGATAGCAAGCAATCTGATATAGGTTTTAAATATTTATGTTAAACATATATCCAACTTAATCATTTGTGAAAGATTCAGAACTTAAGAGGAGAACCATGGAAAAAAAGAAAAATAACAATGAAAACTCAAAAAAAAGTGAAGTTAGTATCATTTTATCTGCATTCAAACTCCATAGTTCTTTCTCTGGATGTTGAGGGTATATTCCATCACAAGTATCTTAAAATTGTCTTTGATGACAGCCCTGCTGTGAAGGTAAATCTATCTTAATTGATCTTCACACAATATTGCTGTTACTGAGTATCAGGTTCCACTTATTCTGATAACTTCACTTAGCATCATCTCATGTAAGTCTTTTTAGTTTTTTTTTAATTTTCCTATTCTTATTTCTTATAGAAATATATTGTTCCATTACATCTTTATGCCACAACTTGTTCAACAACTGACGGACATTCCCACAATTTCCAGTTGTTTGCCACTATAAAAAGAATATCTATAAATATTTTATATGTTGGTCCTTTTGCCTTTTTAGAGAGTTCTTTTCAATAAAGACATAGTAGCAGTATTGCTGGATCATAGGGTAGGCACAGTTTTATAGTCCTTTGATCCTAGTTCCAAAATGTTCTCTAGGATGGTTGGAACACCTCACAACTCCTGTGCGTTAGTGTGCCAGTATTTTCATATTCTCTCCAATATTTATAATTTTCTTTTCCTGTCATATAAGCCAATTGACATATATGAGGTAGTACCTCAAAAGTTGTTTTAATTTGCTTTTCTCTAATCAATAGCGTTTTTATATGACTATAATTAGTTTTAATTTCCTCATCTGAAAACTACCTGTCATATTCTTTGACAATATATCAATTGCAGAATGACCTGTATTACAAAAATATTTATAACAGTTCTTTTTGTGGTGGCAAAGAATTGGAAATTTATGGGATGCTCATCAATTGAGGAATGGTTGAGTAAGCTGTGATATATGAAAGTAATGGGATATTACTACTCAATAAGAAATAATGAGCAAGAAGATTTTAGAAAAACTTAAAGAGACTTGTACAACTGATGCAAAGTGAAATGAGCAGAATCAGGAAATTATTGCATGTATCAACAGTATCAGCAACATTGATGATGATCAACTATGATCGATTTAGCTCTTTTCATCATTACAATGACCCAAGACAATTCCAAGACTCATGATGAACAAAGTTTTAAATATACAGAGAAAAAATTAGGGGGCTTAAGGCAGACTGAAACACAGTATTATTCCTTGTTTTTTTTTTCTTTCAGTTCTAATTCTTTTTTTCACAGCATTACTAATATGGAAAAATGTTTATCATGATTGCATATGTATAGACTATATCAGATTTCTTGCTATTTATGAAAGTGGGAGAGGAAGAAGGGAAGGGGAAAATTTTGAATCACAGCTTTCCATAAAAATGAATGCTAAAAATTATCTTACATGAAATCAGAAAAAATGAAATACTATTAAATAGAAAAATTCTACTATTCTCTACTATACATACCTGTATTCTCAGTTTATAGAACAATTTGAGGTGCTTAATACTTCAGAAAAAGCTGTCACTCAAAAAAAAAGTTTCTTATTCTAAGTACCTTAGTAGCTTTTTAAAAGAACTGAATTACACCAATTTAACCTGTTCAACATTGGCAGTATAACAATGAATGGTCCCCTAGTGCAAGAAAATAACTTTCTGCTAATCTAAGAATACATTTCCACTTCTTTATATTTTTCTTTTTAAAATGTTCTCTTAGCTTATTCCATTTCTTTGTAATATTGAGCTCCTTTTCTCCACACTATTACTCATACTAATTATGATTCCCTCATTCTTTTTGTGAAAAGAATATTGAATAACATGAGGTGGTATACATTAAGCAAGGAATAAGTCATAAATTAGCATATTTTAATTAATTTCAGGTGTAAGAAACCATGAGGCAGACTGTTTCTAGATCTTGTTCCTTAAATGAAAATCAGCAAAATCTTCAATTAACAAATAATTTAATGGAAAGAATGGCAATCCTCACTTTCCAGAAGATATTTAAAAGGGTTGTCTGTGTTTTCTAATTCCTGTTCAAATTGTGTCAAGGAAAAATTCCCAATATCTTGTTTTGTACTCTTTGACTTATTAAAAAAAAGATTGCAATCAAAGAATTAAAATGCCTTCTCATTAAGTACTAACAAAGTGACTTTTTTTCTTCTTTGATTCAAGTTTTTTTTTCTTCTCCTATCAAATCAAATAGGTCATATTTGGGTAGAACAATTACTACCAGTGATTAAAGATAATATAAATCAATTCCTATCAGAGAAAAAGAGTTACCCTCTCTTTCTAGGGTGAAGGTTGTGTCTTCCTATAGTAGGTGAATAGAAAGAAAACTAGAACTGTATGCAGGAGAGCTGGGTTTGAATTTTGACTTTTTATAATTATTTGGTCTGTTACTTTGAGAAATCAAATCTCATATAAATCCCAGTCTTCTTATTTAAAAAATGAATGCAACATTAGCACCTACTTCACAGAGTTGTAAAGATCAAATGAGTTAAAGAAAGTATGATTTTCTTTGAAACTTTAAAGTTCTATGTGTTATTTATGTTTAATTAAGATTAAGTGAATTGCAGGGCCATTGTAAGAAAAACTATTTCATAAGCCTAAAAATGTTATAAAATGTAAACTATTGTCATTATGCATATTATTTTTTAATTTTTTTAAATTGCTTTTCAAACAACTAGATTATTTAGACCCAGATAGAAACTTTGACTCTTCCAAATGCCAATCATTTATATTACAAACAAGCCCACCATCAGTCTAATGATACATCTGGTAAAGTTTTCTGGAAACCAAATTGGCTTTACCTCAGGCCTGAGGAAAATTCAGTATGGCACAGAATCAGTAAAAGAAAGAGAGAACTAATCATATGTTGCTTGTGATTTAGAATTGAATAAAAATAAAACTATTAGAGAAAGAAGAATGTTGAGCTTTGATCTAGCTTTTCTGAAGACCCAAGAACTCTTTATATTCAAAATGAGTAAGTGGTTATTTGCTTTCCTCAATGCCACTGACTAGAGTTCTCCCAATCTACTACGATGGGAACTGATGAGCAGGGCCCAGATGATAAAGAATTATTTATGATCTACTGAAAATTCCTTGAGGCCTGCCTTAGGGTATCTATGGTATAACCTTTTAAAAATGTTATAATATAACATTTTAATGGTATGGTTTTTATAAAATATATAGTTTCTCAGAAAATTGTATCTGTTATTATGGCCCTGGAGGCTGGTATTTTTATAACTATTATATCATAGAATTATAGAATTTCAAAGGCAGAGTATTTTATAAATTATTTAAAGCAATCTTTTTTAATTTAATGTCTTCATTTTTAAATACAATATCTATGATTAGTGAACATGGATCAGGAATTTACAAGGTCAGGGAATTCATATATGGAAGGTACATAAATAGGCAACCCATGTAGCTATAGAAATTTAATAAAAAGGTAGGAATTCATGTAGCTAAGGCATACTCATAGGGACATATTTGACCAGAAGAATTTAAAACCATAATAATACAAGGCTATTGATTTCTAATCATATGTATCCAGAGCCTCCACTAGTCTCATGATTGTTTCACTTCACTTTACAATCAGTCTCTGGATTCCATCACTTCAAGGAACCTGAAGATGACCCTCTTGGCCCCTGTCAACCTGGGTGCAGAAATTTATAGGCATTTCCTTTGTGAGGGCAGGATAGCAGTACGTTGGTCCTAGTTATGACCGTTGAGTCATCTAGCAATCAAAGGCCATGCAAAAATTTCTAAATAAACTCCAGGCTAAAATTAAATCTACTTAATGTTTTTCTTCCCTGGTAGAATATATAACTCTGTGACGACTTAGAAGATCAGCAAGAAAGGTCTGTTACACCTGGGTGAGAGTGGAGCACAGTCTAGTGTAGGCAACAGCAGTGCAGGCTCAGTCCTAGCAAACCAGTAGCATGTCTTGGCAGCCACCAAATCAGCAATGGCAGTGGCAGTGGCAGCGGCAGCAACTGTTGCCAGAGTTCTCTGCCCACAGAAGCTCAGGGGTTGAATAGCCGTTCAGAAGAAGGATGCAGGAGTCTTTTTGGTAGCACTGAGGCAAGACTCGGTTGCTTCAGCTGTACTCAAATTTGAGCCACAGTATCAGGGAGGAGAGAAGCAATAGAACACCAAAGCTTGAGGCCATGGGAGCAGGTACCATTCTCTTGGTTCCAGAGGAGAAAAGAATGTTTGTAGTCACTCACAGACTAGAGCACAGTCCAGGATACTAGTAAACTTTTCTCCTTAAATAATAAAACTCTTGAAGAACTGAAAACTTTTCAAGTCCCTAAAAAGTCTGAAAACCACTGACAATATCTCAGAAGGTTGGGACAGAATGCCCTTATCTCTGGAAGCTCTTTAACAAAGAGTTAAAACAAGTCAGGGAAATGACCAAACAGGAAAAAAAAAATCTGACTATAGAAAGTTACAATGGGGACATGAAAATCAAAATATATACTCAGCAGAAGATAACAAAAGCTGAAGGTTTTACACCCAAAGCCTCCAAGAAAAATGTAATTTGTTCTCAGGCCAGGAACTAGGTCAAAAAGATTTTGAAAATACAGTAATAGAGTTAGAGGAAAAATTGGAAGAGAGATGAATGATGCAAGAAATTCATAAAATCTGAATCTACAGCTTCATAAAGGAGGAAGAAAACTGAAGAAAATAACACCTTCCAAAATTAGACTAGACCAAATGGTAGAAGAGAAACAAAAAATCATTGAGAAGGATACCTGAGAAAAAGCAGAATTAGGCAAATGGAAAAAGAGGTACCAAAATTTGTTGAACTACAACATAGGTGAAGCAGTTATACAGCTTCATCAGATAAAACTTCAAATTTTAAAGAATCACAAGATCAATAGTGAAATGGTAGTCATAAAAAGATGAATGTGTTCTACAGATACATTAAGAGAAGCACATGTTTCTAGAAAAGCTAGAACCTATTAATCTTTGCATTCGTCAGACCTGGAATATTTGTGTTCAGCCCTGAGTGTCCTACTTAAGCAAGGACATTGGATAATCTAAGCAGCATACAGAAGAGGAATGCCAGGATGGTGATAGACCTTGAAATGCTCTAAGAAAATCATTTGAAGAGTCTGGGGCTATTAGCCAAGAGAAGACCAAGGGAGATACAGGAAAGTCACCTTTAAGTGTCTAAAGGGGATGATGTCAAAGAAATATTAGGAGTACTCTGCATCATCCCCTGACAGAACTAGAAATCAGAGTTGTAAGTCATAGATCATCAAATTTAGGAATGATATTAGGATAAACTTCTGAGCAATTCAAATTACCCAAAATAGAGTTGACTTCTGGAACAATTTCTTTTTCAGTGAAGGTATTTTCCCAAACACTAGATCAGCACTTACCAAGGAAGCTATAAAGGAAATACCTGTTCAGGAATAAATCATAATGGACAGCCACTGAGGTTCTTTTCAACCTGAAAATTCTGTGATTCTGTTAACATTTGAAGGAAAATGTTTCAAATTAATGTTCATGGGGGCAGCTAGGTGGCACAATGGATGGAGCACTGGCCCTGAAGTCAGGAGTACCTGAGTTCAAATCTGGCTTCAGACATTTACTAATTACCTAGCTGTGTGACCTTGGGGAAGTCATTTAACCCCAATATCATGCAAAAACAAATCAATAAATTAATTTTCATGGATTCCAAGAGATACACAAACTAATAATCAACATTGTTACAGCATTTATGAAGACAGTCTGGCATAATAAGACAGAGTTCTGAGTTTCAAGTTACAAAGATCCTCTGATATTTACTAGTTATGTGTCTCCTTGGAGACAATTTCTTGTGCTTCAGGAAACAACCTATTAAATCATAGATGGATTGTTATATGTTTTAATGGATCTTCTCTGGAATTCCTCATACTGATGAAAATTTAGATATTCATTTAATAATATTATTCTACCCACTATTTTATAGATATTATATCATTCATTTCTGACAACTCTGTGAAATGTTATAAGTATATTATTCCCATTTACAAATGAGGGGAAAAAAGGCTTAGAAAGATTAAAACACTTGTACATGGACCACAGAACTCATAAGAGGCAAAAGAAAAATTGAACCCAGGCCTTTTCTTGCTCCATGCTCAGTATTCTTTCCACTACATTATTTATTTTTCCAAAGTAATGATATGCTAAACACAAATTGTTCTTATATATTCATTAAATCATGTGATCTAGCATTTCTACCAAGTAATACTTTGAGTAATTTGTATATTATTTGACTCCAAAAAATATGCTATAATTCAAACATACCTAATTCTGACATGTTTTTAATACAAACTGTTAAGATATAATGATTTTTTTCTACTTTTATATGCTAGAAGTAAGGAAGCTAGAGTTTAGTTGAAAGACTCAAATTGTCTCTATATGGACATCATGTGAACAATAACAATTTTCTCAGTTACCTCTAAGATAGCTCCATTCAATTTTCCAAATTGGGGGGGTGAGGTGGGGAGAGAGAGAGAGCTCAATCCTTACAAGAACAAATGAATGGTTAGACCTATAAAGAATCAATCAGTTCATTGACATCAGCCATTTTAATAGCTAAGACACATTGAAAGCCTAAATATAATCTCTTGTCAAGATGTTGAAAGTCTATGAAAATGATTGGCTCCATATCTGAGAAGAATTTTCCTTAGAAAGGAATCCTCTGCGGTTTCCATACAAAAGTTTTTTTTTTAATTGGTCATCAGAGAGTTAAGGTATCTTTAAAACATTCTCATAAATTTACACATGTGGGAAATAGAGAAGAAAGCATGTTTTGCTACACAACTATGGAAAATCATTGAGTGGATCTGTAAGAATAGAAATGAAAAGAATCAATATGTTGAATCATTTTCACAAGTTAATAAAGGAGATTTTTCTGACTACCATCACCCCCTATTCTATTTAATGATAGATTTTTGTAAACTTAAAAACAATAGCATATCACAAGATATGGTTGAATTATTATTTTAGAACATAATAAAATATATTTAACTAATATTTGTGATTTGTTGATTAAATAATCAATCTTTTTAATTTTTTTGTTTTTTTATTTATTTAAGGCCATGGGGTTAAGTGACTTGCCCAAAGCCACACAACTAGATAATTATTAAGTGTCTGAGGCTGGATTTGAACTCAGGTACTCCTAATTCCAGGACTGGTGCTCTATCCACTGCGCCACCTAGCTGCTCCAACTGCTCCCATTATTAATGTCATCATCATTTCATCCATCCTGGGGCTATTTTGTCCTATTGCCCCATAGATGTTTCCCTTCATCTTATGTTCCTTAGGAATTAGACCCACATATTTAATTAAATTGCTAAATTATGTTCTGGTCTAATAACATCATTACTGCTTGGAGGTGACACTCAGTTCTCAATATGTACACCAGTTGAAGCAAAAGCATATAAGAAATTACCAAGGTGAAGGTGGGAAATCTTTGGAACCAGATTAAAGAATTGATTTCATTTCTTGATATTTCACAATGTCTAGATAATTTTAGTAAATTCATCCCTAGAAAACTGGTCAATTGATGATTACTATTTTTTCTAAAAAATAATCTACAGGGCAGCTAGGTGGTGTAGTGGATAAAGCACTGGAGTACTTGGATTCAAATCCAGTCTCAGACATTTAATAATTACCTAGCTGTGTGGCTTTGGGCAAGCCACTTAAAACCCATTTGCTTTATAAAAACCTAAAAAAAATAATAATCCACAAACATCCATCAAGGTATAGAGGTATTATGTTTGGCATTGCTGGAAAGATTATTCATATGGATAAAAATCATACATTGAAGTATTAAAGAAATTGTTATTTTCAATCATGTCAAATCTTCCAGATTCCATGAACACTAATATAAATATTTTCTCTTTTTTTTGGCAAAGATCCAGGAGTGATCTGCCATTTCTCTTCTTTAGTGTATTAAGGCGAACTCACTCAAGATCCCACAGTAGTAAATGTTTGAGGTTGGATTTGAACTCAGGTCTTACTGATTTCAAGTTCAGGGTTCTATGTACTGAACATTTATCTGTTTCCCCGATTAAAGAATATAATACCTTAAATCTGCTTTGCCAGCCACAGGTGTTTATTATTACATCAATATAAAAAAGGCAGATTTGTTCTTATTATTAAAATTGACTAAGATGGTACTTATACGTCATTCCACTTTGGATAATGACAAAAAACTTCAATGGAAAAAATTCCCCTTTGAAAATAACAATTTTATTTTATTTGGAAGAGACTAATGTATTCTCTTGCAAATAAAATGAAACTGAAATTTTAACATATGCAACCTATATATTCACTTGAAACTCTTAGTAAATCGACTTAAAATTATCAGACAAATGTCAGTAGTTACAATGAATTATATAAAAAATACTTCCTACTTTTCATTCATGCCTATGTTAAAGAGGTTTTGCTGAGACTTGTATGATATAGAGTGAAGAAATTAGAAAAAGAGCAATATATTCAACCACTACAAATGTTTATATCTATATCTGTGTATGTTTGTATATATGAATATATATGTATATATGTCTGTCTTTCTCAAAATTAAAGGTAGTTGAACTTGGATGAAGAAAGAAAATAATGAGTCTTAGAGAAGATAAGATGAAATGAATACCCCCCATTTTTGGGAGAGAGACCCAAGTTTATAAAATGTGGTTGTCAAACACTTCTTTTATTAATCAATTTTGCTTTATTGCTTTGTTTTTTTAAAATAAAGAGTTCAGTACTAGATGACTGTAGAAAAGAAACCATATGGAGTAGCTAGATGGCACAGTGGAAAGAGTACCTGCCCTGGAGTCAGGAGTACCTGAGTTCAAATATGGCCTCAGACACTTAATAATTACCTAGCCATGTGGCCTTGGGCAAGCCACTTAACCCTAATTGCCTTACAAAAAAAGAAATAAAGAAAAAAAACATATTGGTAGTCCAGTGGATAAATTATGGGATCTGAAGACAAGAAGGCTCATCTTCTTGAGTTTGAATCTGAAATCAGACACTTACTAGTTGTGGGGCCTGTTTTCTCATCTGTAAAATGAGTGGGTGAAGGAAATGACAAACCATTTCAATATCTTTGCGAAGGAAATAGCAAATGGAATCCCAAATTGTCAATTATAACTGAAACAACTCACAAAAATGCAAAACATGTGGCAGCTAGGTGGCGTAGTGGATAAAACACCAGCCTTGGAGTCAGGAGTACCTGGGTTCAAATCCGGTCTCAGACACTTAATAATTATCTAGCTGTATGGCCTTGGGCAAGCCACTTAACCCCATTTGCCTTGCAAAAAAAAACACCCTAAAAAATTGCAAAACAAAAGTAATCAATAAAACTAAGAACAAAAATGATGGTTTACTTCCCATTAAGGCATTTCCAAGAACTGTAGGAGATTTTTTTAAATGCTTCACTTTATAACTTTTATTCTTTTCCATGCACTATCTTTTTTTATTTTCTGATTTAATTTTGCCCTTTTCATTTTTTTGTTTTTTAATCTGTGTGGCATGAAGATTTCCCTTTTAATAGAGCTAGATTTAGTAGACCTAATAATGACCAAGATTTGGTGGAAGGCAAAAGGGAGTGAACTAAGAAATAAACTAATTAATTATGTGAGCATCATTGAAAAAACATCCTTCAATTTTAAAAGCCTGTAATTTATTTTCTGCTAAAGTTATTTTCCTTTTTGTTTTTTGTTCTGATTTGGGTGGAAGGTATACACAGAAATATGACTAACCCACTCCTTCAGGGTTTTGCCTCATTTCCTTCTGTATAAAATTCATTTTTTTCTTCTTCCCAAACAAAACAAGGAATTAGGCAGTCTTGTAAAACAAGCTGTGGAACTCTGTCATTCACATTTAGTAGTGAATCAATCAAGGAGACAATAACATGAATCTATGAGTAATTTAATAAATTGCAACATCTTCCTTAAAGAATCTGAATCTTGATTTTAATAAAATGTTAGAGGAAACAAAAAACTTCTGTCAATAGACAACTGTTTGACCTTAGTCAAGCAATTTCACTTCTAAAATTTCATGAATTCATCTCCAGAAAGGATTTCATGATCTGTAAAATTCTTTCCAGTGCCTTAGTCTTTATCATTCTAATTATATTTTATCTCAAGGTTTACTCCAAGATTACCTTTTCTAAAGGACTAGCATTGTAACTCCATTGATTAGGGTATACACCCTAATGAGAAAAATCTCAATAGCGATGTAGGTCAGCACCTTCTTTGCAAGTAATATTGTTAAAGAGCTGCATGGGGAAATAAGAGATTAGATTGCTAAATTTCACTGAGGTTCTTCCAGTAATTAGCTCTGTAACCTTGGACATATTGCTTGAGCTTTCTGAGTTATAATTTATTCACTTATGAAATAGAGTTGCTCTAGGCTATTGAACTTTATGACTTTATTTATAACTAAATTTATCATTGTACCATGGCAATTATTGTCACCTATCACTGTTTTCAAAAGAAATAATGACATGATTTTATTTCAAAACCATTTCTAAATATATATTTTTCACTTTTCCATTATGACCTGTTCAATTTCATTTTCTAAAATTAGGCTAAGACCTTTATTTCATATTATGTTTAATTGTGATTTATTGGTTTTGCTAATAAAATCTGATGAATTTCCTCATAGCTGTTCTCTTCTACTCAATGTGATTTCTTCATTTTTGTAAATTTAATTTTATTTTGTATATATTCTTTGTTCTCTTTTATTTAAAAAAAATAGGTTAGCTAATGCTTAATCAGATTTATTAATTAACCTCCCATTTTTTTTTTGAGACCGAGGGTCCATGTTTCTCCTATGCTATAAGTACAGTTTTAACTCATAGATCTGATCTCATTAATAACTGACAAAAAGTTTTGAGTTACTCTGTTTCCACCTTGGATGATTTGTCCCATTCTTAATCATCCTTGTGCCCTCTCACTGGCAAATGGATACCAAACAATGCAGACAATAGGCTTTAGCACTATTGTACCTCTGAACTCCTAAACTCAAGTGAACCATCAGCTTCACCTTCCTTAGTAGCAAGAATTATAGGTACTAAGTACCTAAATATATGCATATATATGTATACATATATATATGTATGTATGTATGTATGTATGTAGGCCCAGTTTGTTAGTATTTTCCAAATTATCTTAAATATTTGATTGCTATTTCTCTAAATTTTTCGTGTTTTTACATTTTCTATTTCTGCTCTAATTTTAGAGGATTCTTTTTTGTTTATTTGCTGGTTTTCTAGGTTTTTAAAAATTAGATGCTTCATTAATTATCTCCTTTCCCTCTATATTGTTAGTATGTCTTTATAAAGTTTTTTTTTCCATGAACTACATTAGCTACATCCCCAAAAGTTGATGTTTTCTCAAAGTTATCATTTCCCTTAAATACTTATCAATTCTTTTGTATCACGTTTTAAAAATCCAATCATTATTTAAAATAGTATTATTGGCACCATTTTAGGCATTATCTTTTTATCATGGTTCTTTGTTTTACTAATTATGATTTTTACTGTGATATAACTTAGAAATTAAACAATTTTGTTTTTTATGTCATCCTAACAAATAATCTATTGTTAAAAGACATATGACATGTAAATAAATATGTGAATTCTTTAATATTCCCATTCATAGTATGCTACAGGCATATGTATGTATGTGACTTATTCAATACATTTCTCAGTAATTTATTTTTCTTTTAGGTAACCTTTCTGTTGAATTTATTTAGCTGTCAGAGAAGAATATTAGAGACTGTTACAATGGTTTTTTACTATCCATGCTTTATTGCAATTCAGCTAAATTTCAAATCTATAACATTAACTAATGAATATTGCGATTAGTTCCTTGACTAAGATTCTTTCAAGCATAGTAGTTTCCCTTTTTATATCTTAGGATTATGAATTTTTCTTTTTGTTTTATCTAATAGAACAATGTCAAATTCTGCTCTTTTGGAATATACACAAGTGTGTGTATGCATAGATATGCATTATATATGTACGTGTGTATGTATGTATGTATACTTTATCTGGAGCTGGATAGAATTTTCCTTCATGGGTCTTTTGCACTTGTCTCTGATCATTGTGTTGTTGAGAAGAATTGGATCATACATAATTGATAGTCATACAGTGTTGATGATACCATGTATATTATTTGCCTGGTTCTGATAATTTCACTTTGAATTGATTCATACAAGTCTACCTAGGTTTTTTCCTCTGAGATCTATCTGCTATTCACCATTTCTTATTGTGCAACAGTATTCTATTACTTTGATATACTGCAACTTATTCAAGCATTTTCCAAATAATGAGCAACCCCTCAATTTCCAAGATTTGTCACCATTGTCCCAATTGTAACAGAGCTACATTAAAATGTACTTGAGAAATGTCTAACAAAATATACAGTACAACATACAAAATGGAAATTTGTGGTTTCCTACATGACTATATGGCCAGCAAGAATCCATTTCTATTTGAGTTTGATACAACTGCTCTACAACTTCTGTCTCAAATTAGGATTTAATTGAGTTTTTCTTTTTTAAAATTCACAACTTATCTGGGCTGATTTTAACTACCAATATAGAAATTATTTTTAATTCTTAGTTTTCTTTTGTGTTTTCTTTCAATGATCAGAAGCGTCAGCTAAAATTTTATGTTTGTGAGTTACTTTCTAATTGGCTATGAAAATAGTATTCAAATATTCATAGTATAATCATGTAATCATAAACTTTCAGAGACCTTAGAGATCATGTTACCTGACCTCCAATTTGAGTCACAAGTTAGTTCCATGACATATTCACTGGTAAGCAATCATGTGAGAAATGTGAGGATAGAGGTAGATTCTATCCTAAAACAATCAAAAACTAAGAGGATTCTTTCCCTACAATGTCAGGGAGAAGGAAGAGGCACAAAGAAAATAATGCTAGAGAAAAGTGACTATTTTCTCTGGATCTTTATAATTCAAATACCTTCATGGACACTTGGTTATTGATACACAGGAACCCAATCCAATGCTATTTACACTATCTTCTAGAATCATCTTAAAAGTACTTATTCTTTGGGGCAGCTAGGTGCCGCAGTGGATAGAGCACTGGCCCTGGAGTCAGGAGTACCTGAGTTCAGATCCAACCTCAGACACTTAATAATTGCCTAGCTGTGTGGCCTTGGGCAAGTCACCTAACCCCATTGCCTTGCCAAAAAAACTTACTTATTTTCTTTTAAACTTGGCATCTTCCAAACTAACCATACCTGATTCCGTGATTGTTTTGCAGAGAATGCAGATATGATTTTGTTCCTCCACCTATGCCTAACCGGCCTACATTAATGTGCAGATCTAGAAACATCTTCATCCCAAATGTTCAAATGGTCTATTTGTACCCAATGAGTAGTAGAGCTTTTTGAGCTTCCTGATTGAATAGCTACAACTGACTACACTGTACTTTGACTCCAACATGTGTTGTCATTGTTTCTTTTTTTATCATAAAGAATGAACAGCATGTTTTGGCCAACATACCCAGAACAGATTGGAGTGACTTTCCTCAGATCCCTAATAACCTGAGAAAGAATAGTAGGAAAAGTCATTTGGATATGTGTGAGTAATTCCAATCTGCTGCCTGACAAGATTACTGGCCCTAGGCTGACCTTGAGCAAGTTGGCATGAGGTTTAAGAGTAAAGAAGTCATTCTTTAAAATAAATCACTTGCGGGAATAATTGATCTGCCATTTTATTTATTACTAATGCAGTTAATTTTATTCATTTTACCATACTGTGCTTTTTTAATTATCTGATTGCCTATACTGTCTGAACATTACACTAACTGACCTATAATATATCCTTGAGGAATTTTTTTTTTATCAGCTATCGGAGCTAAAAAAAATTCCAAAAACAACAACCCTAAAGCTGCTTGATTCCAGAGCATCACAACAACAACAAATGAAACTGGTAGAATTACTGTTTTAACAGTCTCATCATTCTATAATGGAACTTTTAAAGATTGCCCTTGTGCTATAGGAGTTGAATTAGATTAATGTAGCATGTAGTACATAGTATTTATTTGAAATATGTTTTGGAGGGGCAGCTAGGTGGCACAGTGGATAGAGCACTGGCCTTGGAGTCAGGAGTACCTGAGTTCAAATCCAGTCTCAGACACTTAATAATTACCTGGCCATGTGGCCTTTGGAGATCCACTTTGGAGATCCACCTTGAAAAATCTAAAAAAAGAAATATCTTTTTTTTTGGGGGGGGGGAGACAGGAATGTTCTTTTCTTTATTTCAAACTATTCCATTTCTCTGATGATAAATCTCATACAGAACATACTGAACACCTCAGTAAGTAATGGAGTAATTTGGTTCAGGACCTCTTATAGGATAGAAGAATTTAAATTCATTTAATCTATGGAAGATAATTTTTCCCCTTAAAAGGCAAGAGTAGAGCTTTTTTTCAGACAAAGTTTCATCTTCTCTTCCCCTTCCTTTCTCCATAAGCTTCAACCTCCACCATTGTTCTGGATTATCTCTTATACTCTGCTTAAAATATTTACTTTCTACTTTTCATTTTACACTGAGCATTATTCAATCAACTTTTAAATTCTACTTGCTTTTCTGTTTAATTACATATCAGTACCTCTTAATGAAGCAATTGGACCAATGGACTTTCAAACTGCCTTTGAGCTGTAAATTTTATGATTCTAAATTCCTAAAAGCTGATAGGGGTGTCAACAAGAAATTTCATTTCTCTTCACATATATCTTTCCTTTAGCTTCATTTAATTCTAGAGTTAGAAGAAACCTCAGCAACTGCCTGGGATAACTTAAGATCTAAGGAAGTTGAGAAATTTGTGTAAGATTTTATTGTTAGATAGTGCAAAAATCTGGACTAGAACCACACATTTCAGCAAATGATCTCTATAATTTTTTTCTTTCCAATAATTATAATGATTCATACTTAAAGAATGATTCAAAGTTTGCAAAACAGTTTATATTTTTATCTCATTTGATCTTCACAAGAATCCTAAAGCTAAAAGGTAGCTGATATCAATTCTTCTCATTTCATAGATGTGAAACTGAGGGAGAAAAAAGGTAAAATGACTTATACAGATATTAACCTAGGAATTGCTTGAAAACAGATTCAAATACAAAAATTCCTAACTCCTAATGCAGCACTCTATTATATATTGCTAGTTGAGAACCATGTTTCAGCATCCTTCATCTTCCAAAAATGATAAATAAATTAATATGTGAATAAAATGAAATTTTAAAAAATTTCACTCTTCCTTACATTTCAGGAATAACTTATTTTCCTTCCTTGTAAATGTGCTACTCTATAGTCTCTTTAATATATATTTGATTTGTACTTCACATCAGCAAAACCATCCTCTTTAGTTTCACTACTGTTCTTTTCACTGAATATTTTTGTGCTTGTTTTCCCTTTGGAAAGAAACACAAGAGAAATAAAAATCAAAACTTGCATCCTACTTTTCATGTCCTTGCCCCACCAAAAAATCTGTTCATATCTTAACATTGTTCATAGAGAAATTTACTTAGTGAGTAGCCTGTCTGAGAATTACAGAATTGAACTTTGAGTATGTAGGATTGCTTCTAATGATGTGAGATACCATAAATAAATATGCCATCTCATTTTACTAGTTAAAAATCTAGGGGGAAAAGATCACTATCTCAAAACACATGGGCTCTCTGATACCAGATTTATTTGATCAAATATTGATTTTAAATAACTGGCTTTAATTTAATTGCATTATGCTGTTATTATGAATCTACCCAAAATAACAACACTAATTTATATAAACCAGAAGTTTCTTTGACAGCAAATTAACTTTAAGTAGGAAATGACTTCTCTGTGTACCACAGTCATTTAGTAATGATTGTTTTTCTTAATGGACTTTCTAATTCTACTTTTTATTGGTTATCTGAATACATCCCACCTCTCATTAATATATGTTTTAAGAAGGCAGAATTTTATTCTCCTTTGCATTCCCCCTTGAAAACTAAGTCATAATTAGGACTTTTGTAAGTAGAACAAGAATTGGGATGACTGTTCTCAGTTTGGGGAAAATGAGATGATAGATCTTAAGTCAATGTTGTGAGAAGTTGACTTTTATAGAGCAACTTGTAGCTTTCTACCTCATGAGTATTTCTTTAGCACCGGTTTTATGCAAGGCACTATGTGAGGTGCTAGAAATCCAAAAGCTAAATATAAATAAGTTCTATCTTTACATTTTCCTAGAAGGAACCAACATATAAAAAAAGATAGGTCTGATTTGAACTCAGGTCTTTCTAAATCTGGGCCCATGACTAAAGGAAAAAAAGTAGTTGAATTTTTTTGAACCTAGAAAATATGAAAAGAATAATATGAAACAAGCCTGGAAAGGTAAACTAGAGTCAGATTGTTAAGGATTTTAAAAGGAATTGAGAAACTTGTATTATTCTAAAGGTAAAAAGGATCCCTTAAAAGTTTTCCAAGCAAGGTAATGTTGTAATCAGACTTATGATTAAGAAAATTATGTTGGTTGTTGTGTGATTTATAGATTCAAGAGTAGAGAACCTAGAAGAAGGGATTCTAATTAAGAACTCTTCCATAGCTCAGACAAAATATAATAGGGATATAGACTAAGGTGGCTGTGTGAGTGGAAGGTCAGAGACATATACAAGATATGTTGTGAGAATATATTCTATAAGACATGACAGCTGATTGGATTTTTGACTGAGGATAGGTAGGGTCAGAATTGAGCAAAACATGGGTGATTAGAAGGATGGGGATAATATTAACACAAATAAAAAATTTTGAATGGAGGAGATTAAGTAAAGATTTCTATTTGGCTGTTGATAATATTGCAAGATTATTTCTTGTAAGGTGTTAGGCTATAAAGAATTAGAAGTTACTGCAAAACAATTGGAGTTGAACTCATGATATCATCAAGGGACAGTGACAGAGAAAAGAGAGGAAAGCTTATAATTGGAGGTATGAAAAGTAGTCATTAGTCAGTCAGACATAGGAGAGCCAGAAGTAAGACCAAGAGTAAAGACAATATCTTGGTAGCAAAACTGGTCAACAGTGTCAAAGGTAACAGAAAGGTAAAAAATGACAAAGACTGAAAAAAGGTTATGTTGATAATGAAATTTATTAGTTGAGATTATTTGCAGTATTAGCGAAAGCACCTTCCAAATAGAGAAGTTAGAAATCCAGTTGTAAGAGACTGAGGATTGAGGACTAGGAGAGAAAATATAGATGAAGAATACAAAAAGATCTTTTCACCAGAGTTTGGTCAACAAAGGGAGAAGGAATATAGATTGAGAGCTTTCTGTCTTAACATTTTTTAATTGTTCTTATTAATTAAATGATAGCTGGAGAGAGCTTATCTATCATTGATGAGTCATGTATGTCGTTACCCCATTCCATCCATAGACAAAGAATTAGGCACTAGTTCCTCTTTCCACTCTGGAGAAACTCAAGAAAGGGCTATAGGGTTGAAGTCAGAGTTTAATACTACCATAAATACCTATAGGATGATTCCTCAAATCCTATCTCCTAAACACAGCAGAGGTGCCATTGCTTAAGAGACCACTCATTCTTACCATGTGCTCTACACTACACCCTCCAGTACTCCAGACACTGCTAAAATTCATGCCAATCTTCTTAGGATTCCCAAATTTTTCTGTAGCTCTACAACTAAACTATATATATATATATATATATATATATATATATATATATATATATATATATATATATATATACATATATATATATATATATATGTATGTATGTATATAGTCTTTTATTTTTCTATTTGTGTCCCCATTGTTCATCACTGTGTCTGCAACACAGTTGGTGCCTAAAAAAAATGTGGCTTTTTTTCACTCATTCCTGATGCTGATGATAATATTGACAAAAATCCTACTACTTCCAATAAAAAGATATAGTGTAAGATAATACAGGACCCAAAGATGAAGGCATGAATAAACATGAGTAAAGAGGGAATGAAGAAGTAAGAGAACTATTCCTTCCCTGTGGTAGGAGTGGAAAAATGGTTAATTCCTGGTGATCAGGTACAGACTAATGCTATTAAAACATCCCTGGCATTGCTACATTACAATCTTTTGGGCAACTTGCTTAATCAAAATTTATGGCTCTTAATTTTTCCTGAGGAAAGGGAGTAAGCATACTCCCAGCTGGGCATTGCTTACAGCATTTTCAATGCTGAAAAAAGATTATTTTTCCCATGGAAGCAGAAGTTTGACTATTTCTGTGTAGTTCAAAGGCTATTTTATTTCAAGATAATTCCTTTATTTGGATCATATATTTAAATGTAAATTGTTTTTAATTATCAGTTCATTCACTTGAGAAAACCCTGCATTGGAAGTCAAGAAACTTAGGTTCTGATTCAAGCTCTCTGCTTCTTTCTTTCTCCTTTATAGTTTTCCAGTGTTCACTTTATTCAATGAAGATATGAATGAGTAAATAGATGAATAAAGGCCATTAACTAGTTATTTGCTTTTTGCTAAAACGTAAAACCCCTATTAGCTTCATTTTCCACATTTGCAATATAAAGGGATTAGACTAGAATAGTTTTACACTTTAAAATCTCTAATAGTCTATGAATCTAATTTTATTATATGATTAGATAAGATGAGAAGAGAACTAGCTCATGGATAATGTGAAGAAGATGCACATAGTTAAAAAAGAATTACCTTTATTAAAACTGGAGGAAAAATATGTTAAGCAGAAATCCAACATACAACTATAAAAATAAGACTGACCACTACTGATTTTTATTTCATCTTCCTTTGAATTGATACAGATTGGTCACCAGGAGTAACAGTACTGAAACCTTAGGTTTTTCTCTGACCATCTTTCATTGAAGCAGTTTAATGATTACATATCTCATATTATTTTAATATCATTCTTAGCAAAAAATTTAGAGAGTTCATGGACTGTATTGTCTTGTCAAATGATACTATGAAGTGATCATTTAAGGAGAGCTTAATTCTTAATGTGGTAGGTGCTGGTGATATGAAGATAAGATGCAATAGTCTGGTTTTTTTAGGGTTTTTTTGCAAGGCAAATGGGGTTAAGTGGCTTGCCAAAGGCCACACAGCTAGGTAATCTTTAAGTGTCTGAGATGGGATTTGAACCCAGGTACTCCTGACTCCAGGGCTGGTGCTTTATCCACTGCGACACCTAATGCCCCCAGATGCAATAGTCTATTAAGGAGCTACATTCCATTGAAGAAAACAAAATGTATCTCTGTATAAGTGTTCATAAATTATACATGATATAGATTCAAGGAAATAGGAAAAGTAGGGCACCAGCAATTTGGGAGAATTAGAGAAGTCTTCACATTAAAAAGCTGTGCTTGAGCTTAATTTTGGAGAAAAATGTGTGGGTAACAAACCTGGAAAGGTAAGTTGAAGTAAGGTGGTGAAAGGTTAAATGTCAAAAAAAATTGTATTTCAACCCATAGTTCAACTAACACCCACTTCTGCCTGGAACTATGAAAAAAATAATTATTAAATAAAAAAAAGATGAGTGGTACCAATTTTGATTTTTTTTTAAAAGAGGCTATCACATTTTTTGATAATTCTTCATTTTGAAGAGGGTCAATGACATCATGGGTAATGTCTTAATTTTCATGGGAATTGGATTAAGAAAGCTTAGTTGCACAGTCATCAGTCTTACTTTCCCTTCCAGAGTCATTGAAATTCAAAGGCAGGATAGAAGTCAAGATGACTGTCTATGGTCCAGAATGCAGTAGATGACCTTTGTGTCTTTGATTTCTGACCAAGCTCTAAATGCTCAACAGTACCTATTTTGAACACTTTCATGACTATTGGAATACATTATACTGATCTGTCCATTACACTGGGGGATATCTTCATAAGCTTTTCTGATCAACTGATGAGTTTAGGGCAACCAACTTGGTTAACCATCATACAAGATGTGGCCACTGGATATGCTGCAGCTTCTTGGAGTGAGAGCAGAGTGAAAAGTAGATATAAATTATGATTTAGTGTCAGCTAACAATATATAGGCATTCTTATAATACTAAGGAACAATCCCTTGGCATGTCCTTCTTGTCTATGCCAAAGCTAAACATAAATATAATATCTGGAGAAAAAGCTTCTAGTAGAACAATTCAAATTGATCTGTTTAAAAATGTCTAATATTCTGAGTAAGAAATGTGAATACTTGAAAATTCAATATGAACACTATTTTCAGAGCCTTTCACATGTCTTTTTCTAATTATTTTTGCTTAACAGAATTGTATTAATTACTAGCAAAATAATATGGAGAGGACAGAGTCTGATGACTATCACTCACAGTTTTATTTGGCAGTATGCAAATGCTTTCATTAATTCCCTACTCATATTTTTTAGGTTTTTGCAAGGCAAATGGGGTTAAGTGGCTTGCCCAAGGCCACACAGCTAGGTAATTATTAAGTGTTTGAGACCAGATTTGAACCCAGGTATTCCTGACTCCAAGACCAGTGTTTTATCTACTACACCACCTAGCCGGCCCCCTCCCCTCATTTTTTTATACAAGTTCCTTCTTCTAATTTAATAAGATCTAAAGTATGTGATTATTTACCTACATCTCTTTTCACAATGGCCTTCTTGGCATTTGCCATAGAATATCTCTCTGAAGATCTGATAATATTGAGATTCTAAAACAGAATCAGTTGCATAAATGAAAAGAGTCTTACTTTGTGAAGATGTTCATTACTTGGAGATAATTACATCTCAGATCTCTTCCATTCTAAATCTAAGATCATCATTATGACCCTTAGAAACTTAGAGTTGTAAATTCCTGAAATTTTGCTTGGGGCAAAATTAGCTTGATAAGGAAGAGGGCTAGAAATGGAAGCACAAATGCAGAATCCACTGAAAATTCCAGAATACCACCTCAACAGTCAAAGTTGTTCTGAAAAGGAGCAGTCCATCCTCTAGAGTCTCTTGGGAATTTTTGTACCCTGAATTGCTGGAGGACTATAGACAAACTGCAAGAAAGCAATCATCTGGCAGAGGAAATGTGGGAATATCCTAATGTACAACAAAAAGAATGTTGAATATGGAGTCACAGTATTTTATCTGGAATTTTGCAAACTGATTCTGCAAATTAGATGACCTTGGTTAAGTCATTTAAACACAGTGAGAACAAGTTTCCTTAGCCATAAAATGAGAAAGTTGGACATAAGGACCTCTAAAGTCTTTCACAGATGTTTGCTTATGATATTATTATGATGCTTAATATTACATTATATAACACTTAACTCACAAGACATATATTCTAAAAGTTGTTTTTTTTCTCCTGGACTGTACTTCATCAATTAAGGTAAACTCTTCAATCATTCGATAGTAACTTGACTATACTTTTAAGACATGACAATCCAGGCTTCCCATAGAATCAATGCTTTCCAAACAATTATTTTTTATTAACATTTTTTTCTTCCAATTATATGTAAAATAATTTTCAACATTTATTTTTTAAAATATTAAGTTCTGAAGTTTCTTGTTCTCTATCCCTTTTTCCCCCTTTTTGAGAAAGCAAATGATTTGGTATGGGTTATACATGTTCAGTCATGCAAAATATATTACTATAATAGTCATGTTGTGAAAGAATACAGATCAAATAGTTTTTAAAAGAAAAAAGTAAAAAAGAATGCTTTGGTCTGCATTCAGACTCTAATTCTCTCTGGGAGTTAATAGCATTTTTTTAGCATAAGATTGCTTTGGAATTGCCATTTTATAGCTCAGAATAGTTCTCATTCACAGTTAGTTATTGCACATTATTTCTGTGTATGCTGTTCTTCTGGCTCTTCTCACTTTACTCAACTTCAATTCATGTAAGCCTTTTTTTCCCCTCTGAAACCATCCTGCTTATCATTTCTCATAGCACATTTTGTTCAGTCATTCCCCAAATGATGGGCATTCCAGCAATTTTCAATTTTTTGCCACTAAAAAATGTTATGAATTTTTGCAGATATGTAACCTTTTTCCTTTTTTTCTTTGGTCTTTTTTCTGGAATTGACCTAATAGTAGTATCATCAGATCAAAGAAAAGACACATCATATAGCCCTTTAGACATAGCTGCAAATTGCTCTTCAGAATAGTTATAATAGTTTATACACCAACAGTGTATTAATGTCCAAATTTTTTCCCTTATGCTCTTTAGTATTTGTAATTTTCCTTTTCTGCTATATTATACAATGTAATAGGTTTCAGGGGGTAACTCAGAGTTGCTTCAATTAACATTTTTTGTAGTCATTTAGAGAATTTTTATGGCATTATATATTACTTTGATTTCTTCTTCTGAAAATTTCCTATTCATATCATTTGATCATTTATTCATTAGAGACTGACTGGGATTATGATAAATTTGACTCAGTTCTCTAAATGTTTCAGAAATGGGACTTCTAGCAGGGAAATTTTTATGAATTCCTCTCCCCACCCCAGTTTTCTGTTTTCCTTCTAATCTTGGCAGCATTGGTTTTGTTTGTGCAAAACCTTTTAAATTTAATGTAAATCAAAATTATGTATTTTATATCTTGGAATGCTCTCTATTTCTTGTTTGCTCATAAGTTCTTCCCTTATCCATAGATCTGGCAAGCAAACTCTTCCATGTTCCCCCAGTTTGCTTGGTATCACCCTTTATTCTTTTTTTTTGTTTTTTTTGTTTTTTTGCAAGGCAGATGGGGTTAAGTGGCTTGCCCGAGGCCACACAGCTAGGTAATTATTAAGTGTCTGAGACCGAATTTGAACCCAGGTACTCCTGACTCCAAGGCCAGTGCTTTATCCACTATACCACCTAGCCGCCCCTATCACCCTTTATTCTAAATCACTTATTCATTTTGATCTACAATGGTATATTGTGTGAGATGTTGGTTTATAACAAATTTCTGCCAAATTACTTTCTAGTTTTCTTTTTTTTTACTTTCTAGTGTTCTAAGGATTTTTCATCAAAAATTGAGTTATCGTTGCAAAAGTTTGAATTATTTGGGTTTTTCAAATTTAAGCTTAATAGGGCATTTACTACTATAAATCATGGATCTGCTATATTGCACTGATCCAGCACTCTGTTTCTTAGCCAATAGCAGACTGTATTGATAACTACCACTTTGTACTACAATTTTAAATCTAATATGACTAGTACATATTCCTTCATAATTCCTTTTCCTTGATTTCCTTGATATTCTTTTTTTTTTAGGTTTTTGCAATGCAATGGGTTTAAGTGACTTTAAGTGATTAAGTGACTAGCCACACAGCTAGGTAATCATCAAGTGTCTGAGGTCAAATTTGAACTCAGGTCCTCCTGACTCCAGGGCTGGTCCTCTATCCAATGCACCACCTAGCCACCCCTTTTCCTTGATATTCTTGATCTTTCATTCTTCCAGATAAATGTTTTTGTATTTTCTAGCTCCATAACATAATTTTTGGTAGTTTGAATGAAATGGCTGAATAAATAAATTTAGGGAGAATTGTAATTTTTATGATATTATATATATATATATATATATATAAAATGAGCAATTTATATTTTTCTAATTCTTTAAATCAGACTTTGAAATGCATTTTGAAATTGTGCACATACAGTTTCTGGGTTTGTCTTGGCAGGTAGACAATTTTATTGATATTTTCCCTAATACTGGACCATCCCTGAAAGCCTGGTATATCCCATGAGGTCATGGTGTATGATCTTTGTGATATATTGCTATAATCTCCTTGATAGTGTTTTATTTTAAATTTTGCATCAATATTAATTTGGGAAATTGATGTATATTTTTTCTCTGCTTTCACACTTTTTGGTTTAGATATCAGCACCATATTTGTAGTAATCCCTCTTTGCCTATTGTTCCAAATAGGTTATTTAACATTGGAAATAACTGCTCTTTAAATATTTGATATAATTCACTTTTGAATTCATTAGCTTTATAGCATACTTTGCAGAAAGAAAAATCTAGATTCTGTTCTACATCTTTTTCACTATTTTCAAATACTAACTACTAATACTAATACTCCCCATTATGCTTCCTAAAACTCCCCATGGTGGGGGGGAAGGCAGCAACGCACCTGAGCTCTCCCCCAGACCCCTTGGAACAATCTGAATTAATGTCTCAAAATTAATTCTGGAGCAGCAGAACTCAGAAAAGGATTGGGTAGAACAACTTTTAGAAAGTTGGCAGGAAACATCTGTTGCTCCAAAGTGAGAGTAGAGCTCAATTAAGTGAGGACGAGCAAGTACAGACCATGCTCTACCAAATCAGTACATTGGGAGCACCTGAATCAATAGCACTATTTCCAGAACTCTCAGTAATACAGGTAGTAAGGAAGTTGAACAATTGGTCAGGTGAAGATTACAAGGGTCTCTTTGCTAGTGCTGGGAGCAGGACTCTCTAACTTTAGCCATATTCAAATTCAGGTTGTTATCCTGAGTGGCAGTCCACAGAGCAATTGAGCTTGGGGTTGTAGAGAAGCAGGAACACTCATCTTAGTTCAAGAACAGAAAGGAGAAGAGGCCAGAAAAGTAGTAAACACACTTTTCCTTAGATCATCTTATCTTGAAAGAAAGAAAACTTATAGGTTCCTAGAAGTATCTCTAAAAAACAGTTACACAAAGTCCCAGAAACTTAGGATTCTGTGCTCTTTACCTAGGAGGCAGAACCCCACTTTAGTAAAGACTTTAATAATAAAGAAATAGGTTGGAAAAATTAATAAACTACAGATAAAATTTGTCTATAAAAACTTACTATAGAAGCTTAGTAGAAGATAAGATCAACATTCCTATGTCCAAAGCCTCAGGGGCAGTTAGGTGGCACAGTAGATAGAGCACTACTGGCCTTGGAGTCATGAGGACCTGAGTTCAAAGTCAGCTTGGGACACTTAACAATTATGTAATTGTGTGACCTTGGGCAAGTCACCTAACCCCATTGTCTTGCAAAAAACCAAGAACCAAAGCCTCAAAGGAAAATTTGAATTGGTCTTAGGCCTTGAAAGAGTTTAAAAGAGTTGAACATCAAGTTAAAGAGATAAAGGAAAAATTAAGGAGAAAAACAAGAGTGATACAAGAAAATCATGAAAAAAATCAGCAGTTTGGTAAAGGAGGTACAAAAATAATAAAGAATAAAAAAAACTTAAAAACAGAATAAACCAAATGATAAAAGAGGTACAAAAATACAATGAGGAAAAAAATGCCTTGAAAAGCAGATTTGGCCAAATGGGAAAAAAGAGATACAAAAACTCCCTGAAAAAAAGTACTTTTTAAGAATTGGAATTGAGCTAATAATTTTATGAGACATAAAGAAACAATAAAACACAACAAATATAGGGGTAAAATAGAAGAAAATATGAAATATCTCATTATAAAAAGACTGACTTGGAAAATAGGTCCAAAAGAGATATTTTTCCAATTTAAAATATTTTAGTAAACTTAATAATAGCAATAAAACATAAAAAATAAAAGAACAAGAAACTTGGAGCAAAAAAATTAAAATGTGACACAACACGATTCAGGCAACAAAAAATAATGAAAGTTTAAATAACCTGATTAAAGTGGATAAATATACTCGAAAATCACCTGAATTTTGATATTATTAGATAGGAATATATAAAGTTTAATCATATTAGGTCCCTTATGAATTGCCCATCTTATTTATCTTTTTATGCTTCTCTTGAGTCTCATATTTGAAAGTCAGGTTTTCTTATTTAGTTCTGGCCTTTTCATTTCTATTCAGCAATAATAAAGAAAAATTTATAGCAATAAAATGAATCATATATTTGGTCATTAGCTTATCAAAATTTTCAAAAGATCTCTAAAAATTTAAAAAAAGTATTTTCACGGCAAACAAAGATGTGAACAAACTTGTTCAAAATTAAGTTGTAAACATATCATTACTCAGGAGAGATAATTATAAAATTTATTGGACTACTTGAAAGTCATGATTTTTAAAAAAAGACCTAAATTCCATCTTTTGAGAAATTATCAAGGAAAATTGCCCTGATATTTTAGAACCAGAAGGTAAAATAGAAGTTGAAAAAAAACTATTCAATTACCTCCTGAAAAAGATCCCCAAATGAAAACTCCCAAGAATATTATTACCAATTTCTAGTACTCCAAGTTCAAGAAAATACTACAAACACTCAGAAAGAAAAATTAAAGTATTATGGAACCATAGTCAGGATGACACAACATTGAGGAACTTCTACAATAAAGAATCAGAGAGCTTGGGATGTGATATTCCTTGGAGGGCATAGGAGCTAGGATTACAATAAAGAATCCATAAAAACTAAGTATAATATTTCAGGGGGAAAAATAAATATTTAACAAAATAGCAGAATTTTCAAGAATCCTTCATGAAAAGACCAGATATGAATAAAAATTACTTTCAAATACAAGATTCAAGAGAAGCATAAGAAGGAAAACAGAAAGGGAAATTCATAAAGGAATTAATACTATTAAACTATCTATATTCCTACATAGAGAAGATGTTACTTATAACTCAAGAACTTTCTTATTCTAGAACATAGGAAAAGGGGTGAGGTGAATATGAAGGAATTATATAAAAATAGATTTAAGGCTTGAGAAGGGAATATACTGGAGAAAGGAAAAGGGAGAGGAAGAAAGGGGGCAAATTGTCAAGCATAAAAGAAGTAAAGAACTTTTACAGTGATGGAAGATGTAATGCTTGAACCTTACTCTCAACAGAATGGACTCAAAGAGGGAATAACATACACACTCCATTTGCTATATAAATCTATCTTACCCTACAAGCAAATAGGAAGGAAAGAGTACAAAAGAAGAATGATGATTGAATGGAGGGGAGATTGGGGGGTGGGGGGGATGCAGTAAAAAAAAACAAAATATCTTTTAAGAAGGACAGGGTAAAAGAAGAGAATAGAATAAGCAAGGAGGAAATAAGTTGAAGGGAAATTCAATTAGCAAACAAAATTCTGAAGCAAATTTTTTGATTAAAGGCTTCATTTCTCAAACATATGGAAAACTGAGTTAAAATTGTGAAAATAATAACCGTTATCCAATTGATAAATTTTCAGAAGAATGAAGTCAGTTTTCAGATGAAATACTCAAAGTTATCTAAAGACAAATAAAAAAAGTTTTAAATTTCTATTGATTGGAAAAATGCAAATTAAATCAATTTTTAGCTATTATCTTATATCTACTAGATAGACTAACAGGACAAAAAAAGAAAATGATAAATGTTGGAGGGAGGTGGGAAAAATCAAGACACTAAAGCACTTAATGGTGGAGTTAAGAACAGAATCACTCATTTTGCACAGTGATTTGAAATTATGCCCTTAGAGCTACAAAATCATGTATATCCTTAAACTTATCCATGTCATTATTAGGTCTTTATTCCAAAAGAGATAAAGTGAAAAAAAGAAAATGCCTATATGTCCACAAATATTTATAGCAGTTCTTTTCTGGTGGCAAAGAATTGGAAATTCAAGGGATGGCCATCAATTGGGGAATGACTTAACAGGTTATGATATATGATTATGATATAAAACATTGTTCTTCAAGAAATGATGAGCAGATTTTCCCAGAAAAACCTGGAAAAACTTATATGAACTAATAACAAAATGAAACAAAATAAGGGCAAAATTGTAAATTGTAACAACAAAATTGTATAATCATTAGTTGTGAATGTCTTAGCTATTCTCAGCAATTCCAAGACAACTGTGAAGGACATATGATGAACTCTGTTATTCTTCCACAAAGAATTGAAGAAATTCTGAATACAAACACAAGCATATTTTTTAACTTTATTTTTCTTGGATTTTTTTATCTGTGCTATTTTTTATAATATGAGCTATATGAAAATATATTTTGCATTACAATTCATGAATAACCTATATTGAATTGATGATGGTCTTGAATTGCTATAAAAAGGGAGGGAGGGAGGGAGAGAATTTGGAACAAAAAATTTTAAAAATGTATATTAACTTTTGTTTTTACATGTAACTGGGAAAAAATAAAATACTAAATAAATAATTATAAAAAAATATACCTCCTTCCAAACATTTTTTCTTAGAAGTATATCCATCACTTATTCATAGAGCTGAAAGACATCTCAGAAAAACAATCAGTCCAACCTTTTAATTTTAAGAACCAGGAACTTGGGCCTTAAGGAGGTTAAATGACTTAGTTTTGCTAAGATAATTTGCTAAGATTGCTATTAACTGACAAAGGGAATAAGTGTGTTGTGGAGGGGGAGGTTATTTTGTGCCCCTCCTAGGTGCATTTTGAGTTTTATAAGAATTAAAACCTTAAACTAATGGAGCTATTTTCAATATTTCTGGGAAATTGGTAGATGAGTATAGCAACCTTTCTCTATGTTCCTAAAATCACTCTGCATATATTCTTACTTACCCACTTAATGAAAATAATAATAGTTCAAGTTCATTCCTAGACATGACTATTTAAGTGGATTATGGTAAATTAATATTATCATATCTTTCAGTCTTTTAATTTGATTGAGAAAGTACATGTAACACAGGACCATAGTTTCTGGGTAGTATTGTGCTAAAGAATTTTCATAGTATAGTTCCTGGAATTTATATCTTGCAAATGGAAGCAACTCATATTGAGTATACCAATCCAACAATACAAAACTTAATATAATAATACTCGCTAGCAAATGACTTAACTAGGTTCAAGGGTTATTAAAATTATTTCTGGTGTGTCTGTACATGCAAGGAAGGTTAAAAAATGCTATCACTGAAAATAATTACTATCAGAGCACATATTCCACATAACCCAGAAATCTCTCTTCCAGATTCACTGTGCTTTAGGGGTAATTACAGTCATGCAAGTACATATCACACCTTCATTGAACACATTTTCTGCCAAAAGACCAAGTACAATAAATCAAATAAAGAAACTTTTAACCAGGACAGAATAGCAAAATGAATTACAAAGACATCTCCCCTTCAACCCCCAAATATTCATGCAACAAAGGGCAAGACAAATTCTCATGTCATTAGTTGGAGAGACAGGCCCTGTTTACTTCTTCCTCCTCTCATCATGTTCCACCTGAGCATCTCACAAATCCATTTCTCAGCAACTGGCTGTTTCATTGGCTATTTCCCTTAACTACTTAAATTCTCATTTCTGTCATCCTGTAAAATTTCCTCTTGCTGCTTCTTCATCAAAGTGTTGCCCTATCTTCCCTTGTATAGAGAAAAATAGACCAGCATAAAACAGTTACTGGTTTGAGATTAGAACAAGGAAATGAGTTGAACAGACATTCAAAGCTCTGATTCCAGACAAAAACATTGAGTCCATCACAAGCTGTAATGGAGAAGGAAGATGGGGTTCTGTAACTCATTTCTCTCATCTAATCTGAATCTCATGAACCATTAATGTGAACTATTCTCCCCTAAATGAGGAAGTGACCTCACTGAGTTTTGAGCTGCTGGAAATAAATCTCTTAACTTTTCTAAAGTGTGTCCTAATCAGGGACAAATATTACCAGATGTTTGGGCCTTAAGAAAGAGCTAAACAAAATTAAGTTAATAACATTTATTGATATTTGAGTCATTGACTTTACTAGCACTCATGGACGGTTATCTACTTGGAAAGCCAGACTCCCCCAAATGGAGGCCAACTTTCATCATTAAATCTAAAACTTCACCTCTGACTTATCCAATCAAAGAAGGGTACTGCCCAGAATAGGGCAGAGGCAAGGCAGGCAGAGGGAACTCAGAAAAGGATAAGGGGAACTGACATCTAACATTCCAGTATAAGGAATGTCTTATCCTAAAAGACCTTCAAGGCAATGGATAGGTGTAGGGGCACTAGATTGGAATTCAGAAGGCAAGTCTTTGATCTGTTTACAATTAAGGGAGTGGCAAGTTTTTGCAATTGCTAGATTGACCTGATTAGAGGAGGTTGTCTTCAGTATCTAAGACTTACTCACCACTGAGTTCTTAAAGACCCAGAAAAAATAATTATTTGAAGGACAAAACTCAATATTGACTGTAGAAAGGAGAAAAAAATGAATATTTTCCCAAATAATTTTAATAATGGTCTGGAATTTTAGATTTTGCTTCTGAAGACCTGCTCAGAATTAAAAGAACATATCATAGGGCAAAAAGAATCATTGGATGTCAGGCCAAAGTACTTATCAGGGCTTTTTCTACTCCCTTACCTTCCCTATATATTGCTCAGTCTTATTGTCATTATTTCATATCCAGCACCATATTTCCATTCTCATGCCACCACCTGTCAAGGATCTCTCATGCTAGACTCTTGTAAGAATCTCTTTAGTCTCTCATTATCCATTCCACTCCATTCATCCTTTAGAGCCATATTGTTGTTCTTATGACTATATCTAACCATATTATTCTTTGTTCATTCTGTATGACTTTTTAATACCTATAGCAGGGCTGTCCAACCTTACTTTTAAAAGTTTTTATTGAAACAATAGACAATTTATTTTGATTTGCCATTTGATGACTTCATTTACTAAAGCTCTTAGTAAACCCACAGGCTGGTCACATAAAATCCCCCTGTAGTTGCATAGATGAAATCATCAATCACTATTTCCCTCACAAAAATGAAGACATATCCCTAAAGTCCTTTAGATATAGAATTTTCTTATGCAAAAGGGAAGAAGAGAAAAACTTTTCTTTTTCTCTTCTTTAGTTGTCACAACATTACTCCAATTGATACAGACTGAAAGGATTGATTTCCAATCTGCCTCCTAATCTCTAATCACTTAAGGAGAGCCTTATGAGCAGATTTTTTTTTCCTTTTCTTCTTCCTGGTATAGACATTGACAAACCAGTTATTTGGCAAGGTGCTTAGAGCCAAAAGTAGAAATTGACATGTTTCAGAAAAAGAAGTTGTCTTTTTCTTAAAATTCCTAGAAGTCCTGAAAGTAGTTGTTTATGGTAAATGTAAGCTGATCTTAGGATATAAGTTTTATATCAAATTCTTTATTTACAAGTTCCTTTTTTCCAAAATTTCTTTCTTCTAAACTCCAAAAGGAAAAAGAAGTCCAAGTAAGTGAAAGGTTATATTTAATTAATTTTTAATTAAATTAAAAGAATAGCATTGGAGATTAAAGAAATCAAGAATTTCAAATTCAATCAGCTAAAATGGGGTTGGGGAAGGAATATGTGCCTATATTTACATGGAGGGGTAAGAGAGTAGAGCAATATATAGACTTGAAATGGAGTCAGTAAGATTTATTTGCTTTTTTTTTCTTTTTTTCTTTTCATCCATTTGTACATGCATATTTCCAAGTTACAAAATTTCCCTCCATCCTTCCTTCCCATCCCCCATCCCCTCAGCAGGGAACAGTCAGGTTAGCATTTTACATTCATATTTTGTTAAACATATTTACAAATTAGTAATTTTTGACATAAGGGAAAGAGATACATAAGAGATAATTTTTATAAAGTGCTCATCAGATTCCATATGGGTGTTTTGCTTTTTTCTGTATGTTTTGTTTTGTTTTGTTTTTCTTCCTCTGATTGGGGTTGATATAGACCATTACCAGTCTAATTAATATACTTGCCCTAGCTCTCTGAACTGTCAAGAGGAGTTGCTTCCATCAAGATTGTTCATCTCACAATGCTGATGTTGATGTGTACATTGTTCTCTTGGCTCTACTCCCTTCTTTCAGCATCAGATTCTACAAGTTATTCCATGCTTCTCTAGAGTCCAATTATTTATGGTTTCTTATAGAACAATAATTTTCCATAGTATTTGTGTACCATAACTTGTTTAGCCATCCCCCAGTTGATGGCATTCCTTAAATTTCTAGTTCTTTGCCACTACAAAAAGAGCTACTATGAATATTTTGAAACATGTAGGGCTTTTCCCATTTCTTTATAATTTCTTCTGGATAGAGGCCTACAATTGTAATTTCTGGGACAAAGGGCATGAACAGCTTTATTGCTCTTTGGGCATATATACATTTTGCTCTCCAGAAAGGTTGGATCTGTTCACAACTCTACCAACAATTCATCAATGTCCCAATCCTTCCACAACCTTTCCAACATTGATCATCTTCCCTTTTTCTCAGCTGGCCTAATCTAATAGGTATGAAATGATACCTCATTGTTGTTTTAATTTGCATATTTCTGATTAATAGTGATTTGGAGTATTTTTCCATATGATTATGTATAGCTTTAATTTCTTTATTTGAAAACTGTCTATTCATATCCTTTGACCATTTATCAATTGGGGAATGAACTGTGATCTTATAAATTTGATGCAATTCTCTCTATATTTTAGAAATGAGACCTTTATCAGAACTCCTGATTGTGAAGATTGTTTCCCAGCTTTCTGCTTTTCTTCTAATTTTAGCAGCATCAATTTTATTAGTGCAAAATATTTTTTTAATTTAATATACTCAAAATCATTCACTTTCCAGTTTATTATATGCTCTAATTCTTGTTTGGTCATAAATTTATTCCTTTTCCATAGATCAGATAGATAGAGTATTTTTTGGTCTGTTAATTTATCTGTAATATTGCTCTTTATGTCTAAATCCTGTACCCAGTTTGACCTTACTTTGGTATATGGTGTGAGATGCGGGTCTATGCCTAATTTTTGCCATACTATTTTCCAGTTTTCCCAACAATTTTTTCTCAAATAGTGTGTTCTTATCCCAGAGGCTGATGTCTTTGGGTTTGTCAAATAGTAGATTGCTATAGTCATTTAGCAGTTTCTTTTGAACCAATCCTAATCCATTGAGTCATTACAATATTTCTTAACCAGTACCAGGCAATTTTGATGACTGTTGCTTTTACAGTATAGTTTCAGATCTGGTAGAGCTAGGCCACCTTATTTTACATTTTTTTTTCATCAGTTTCCTTGCTATTCTTGCCTTTTTTGTTGCTCCATATGAATTTTGTTACTATTTTTTCCAGTTCAGTAAAGCAATTATTTGGTGATTTGATTGGTATGGCACTGAATAAATAATTTAATTTGAATAAAATCATCATTTTTATTATATTAGCTCAACCTAACCATATGCATTCTACATTTTCCCATTTATTTAGATCTGATTTTATTTGGGTGAGAAGAGTGCTATAATTGTGTGCATACAGTTTCTGGGTTTGTCTTGGGAGGTAGATTCCCAAGTAATTAATGCTGTTTACAATTATTTTAAATGGAATTTCTCTTTCTATCTCTTGTTCTTGGGTTTGTTGTTCATATATAGAAATGCTGATGATTTATGTGGGTCTATTTTATATCCTGTCACTTTCCTGAAATTGTTCATTGTTTCAAGGAGTTTTATTAGATGATTTTCTTGGGTTCTCTAGGTATATCATCATATCATCTGCAAAGAGTAAAAGTTTTGTGTCCTCATTGCCAATTCTTATTCCTTCAATTTCTTTTTCATTTCTTATTGTGAATGCTAGCACTTCTAATGTTATATTGAATAGTAATGGTGATAATGGGCATCCTTGTTTCACCCCTGAATTTATCAGAAATGCTCTGAGTTTACTCCCATTAAATATATTTGTTGATGTTTTAGATAGTCACTATTCATTATTTTGAGGAAAACTCCATTTAATCCTAAATTTTCTAGTGTTTTTCACAGGAATGGATGTTGTATTTTGTCAAAGACTTTTTCAGCATCTATTGAGATAATCATATGATTTCTATTGGTTTTACTATTGGTATGTGTAAAATTATGTTGAGTGTTTTCCTAATGTTGAACTATCCCTGCCTGCTTGGTATAAATCCAACCTGATCATAGTATATTATCCTGGTAATGATTTGTTGTAGACTCATTGCTAGCATTTTAAGATTTTTGCATCAATATTCATTATGGAGAAATTTTCTTTGTCTGTTTTGGTTCTTGCTGGTATAGGTATCAGCACCAGGTTGGTGTCATGAAAGGAGTTTGGCAGAATTCCTTCTTCTCCTATTTTTTTTTAAAATAGTTTATGTAGAATAGGAATCAATTGTTCTTTAAATGTTTTGTAGAATTCACTTGTAAATCCATCTGGACCTGGAGAATTTTTCTTAGGAAGTTTATTGATGGTTTCTTCAATTCATTTTTACTGAAATGGGGTTATGTAATTTATTTCTTTTTCTGTTAATCTGGGTAGTTTGCATTTTTGTAAATATTCATCCATTTCACTAAAGTTGTCCAAATAATTGGCATATATTTCAGCAAGGTAGCCCTGTATTATCTGTTTAATTTCCTCCTCATTAGTGGTTAGTTCACCTTTTTCATTTCTTTTTTTAAATAACATTAACCAGAGGTTTGTCTATTTTATTGAGTTTTTCATAAAACCAACTCTTAGTTTTATTTATGAGATCAATGGTTTTCTTGCTTTCCATTGTATTAATTTCTCCCTCCCTTGATTTTCAGAATTTCTAAGTTGGTATTCAATTAGGAATCTTTAATTAGTTCTTTCTCTACTTTTTTAGTAGCATACTCAATTCACTGAGTCCCTATTTCTCTATTTTATTCGCATAGGTATTTAGAAATATAAAGTTTCCCCACAAAACTTTCTTGGTTGCATCCCATAAATTTTGATATGATGTCTCATTATTAGCATTTTCTTGGATATAATTATTGATTATTTCTACTTTTTGCTGTTTTATCCATTCATTATTTAAGATAAAGTAATATAACTTTCAATTAGTTCTTTATTTATCTTTCCCTAACACTTTAATTCATGTATTTTTTATTGTATCATCTTCTGAGAAGTGTGTATTTATTATTTCTGACTTTCTGTATTTGATTTGAAGGTTTTTGTGCTCTGGTATATGGTCAATTTTGGTGAAGGTGCCATGTGCTGCTTAGAAAAAGGTATATTCTTTTTTATCCCCATTAAATTTTCTCCAGAAGTCTGTCATATCTAAGTTTTCTAACATTTCATTCACCTTCTTAACTTCCTTCTTGTTTAGTTTGTTGTTAGATATATCTAGTTCTGAGGGAGGGAGATTGAGGTCTCCCATTATTAAAGTTTTGTTGTTTGTCTCCTTGTAATTTACTCAGATTTTTCCTCTAGGAATCTGGATGCTATACCTCTAGGTGCATACATATTTAGTAATGATATAGTTTCATTACACATGGTGCCTTTTAAGAAGATGTAGTTTCCTTTCTTATCCCCCCCCCCTTTTTTTAGGTTTTTGTAAGGCAAATAGGGTTAAGTGGCTTTCCCAATGCCACACAGCTAGGTAATTATTAAATGTCTGAGACCAGATTTGAACCCAGGTACACCTGACTCCAGGGCTGGTGCTTTATCCACTGCACCACCTAGCTGCCCCGTCTTATCCCTTTTAATGAGATTGATTACTGCTTTTACTTCTTCTGAGACTAGGATTAATACCTCAGATTTATTTACTTCTGTTGAGGCAAAATATATTTTGCACCAACCTTCTACTTTTATTCTGAGTATATCTCTCTGCTTTAAATTTGTTTCTTGTAACCAACATATTGTAGGATTCTGGTTTTTAATCCCTTCTGCTATCCACTTCCATTTTATGGGACAGTTCATCCCATTCACATTTACAGTAAAAATTACTAATTATGTATTTCCCTTCATGTTATCTTTCTCCATTTGTATTTATTTCTTTCCTTTTCTCTTATTCCTCCTCACCAAAATTTTACTACCTTTCCCCTTTGAATTTTCTTTTTAGAAATTTAACTTTCAGTTTATTTTAACTTATACCTTCCCTTCCTTTTTATCAGTCCCTTCTTCCCTTATCTTTCCCATTTCCAGCACCCCCCCCTTCCCTGTAGATTAAGTTAGATTTTGAAACCCAAGTGGGAATGTATCTTATACCCTCATTGAGCTAAATCTATTGAATAGACTTTACTTAGCATTCACATTCTCCTTTCTTTCCCTCTAAAATTATAAATCTTGGTGCCTCTTCACCTGCTGTTATTTATCTCTCAGGTACTATTAATCAGGTATTATTAATCACAGGTTGATTAATTGATTGCTTGTTAACATATTGTTATCAAAGTATCATCACAGATTGCTTGATAAGCAGCATTGTCTCAAGTTCCATCAAATTATAATTATAAGCACCTTACCTCCCCTTTTTTTTTAGGTTTTTGCAAGGCAAATGGGGTTAAGTGGCTTGCCCAAGGCCACACACCTATGCAATTATTAAGTGTCTGAGGTCAGCTTTCTTGACTCCAGGGCCAGTGCTTTATCCACTACACCACCTAGTCACCCCTAACTTACCCCCTTTTCAATACCCTCTTAGGACACATAATCCTCCTCAAAAACTGTTGGGGGCGGGGGGAAGAGGCTTGGTGGTCGCTTAGCGGGGGAAACATAATCCCCTTATAAAGGAATGTTACAGAACTCGGCCCCTCATTGTTTAAGAGTTCATGGGAGGGAGGACAGAAGGGATAAAATAATCCCCTTATAAAGGAATGTTACAGAACTCGGCCCCTCATTGTTTAAGAGTTCATGGGAGGGAGGACAGGGGGGATAAAAGTGTCTGCTGAGAGGTGGGGAGGAAGCGGGAATGTGATCACGGAAGAATAAAGACTGATTACCCACCTCAGGCGCTCTGTCTGGTTCTTCCCCCATCAAAGAGTGGGGGCCGGAGGTACCCCGAAGACTCATCACGCGTTGGACTGGTGAGTAAGAGGACGGACTAGCATAAAGAAGCCGGCGTTGTAAATAAAAACCCGGCAAGTGGTGCCGAAACCCGGGACCTGATTTTGCTAGGGAACGTCTGAATCCGCTGGTCGGATTCTCCAGACAGCCTCGGTCGTTTCTGACCGGGAGGAAGGAGAGGGCGTTTACTCTCAGATATTGCCTGAGGGACATATCCCTATTGTGTTGACTATGCTTTCTTTCTCTCCCCTTTCTCCTTCTACTCTAATCACGCTCCTTGCCGTGCTGGCCTGTCTGATTGTGCCCTGCTGCCTCCTTCTCTTTTGCCGAACGGGAACTTTCCAGTTCTGCCACCTGTTAGGATTGCAGCCTCGGCTAGTAGACAGCATGGGGGGCCGGAATAGTATTCCCACCTTTGAGCCGGAGGAAAAAGAGGCCGTTGCAGCGCAGCTTTATAAACTCTGCGCTAAGCATGGCCGTAAATTACCTATCAAGACGTGCTGTGCTTTTGTTGAGAATATCTGGAACATCTGCCCTTGGGTGCAACATAGTGGGATCCAACCAGATAAATGGAAGGTGGTAGGGCAGCAGATGGCCTCCTATAATGACACCTGCCCGGGAAAACTGACCCCCCAAGGATTTTACAGTGTATAAGATAGTGGATGCAGCCCTGCATCCCCAGAAGGTGACTTTGGCACGAACAATCAGCACTCAGGTGGGTAGCTCGTTGGCGGGATCGGATTCAGAGAGCTCAGAGGAAGAGGGAAGGCCACTCCCTCCCCTGTATCCGTGGGAGGAACTTAGAAGAAACAATGGGGGAACAAGGGGCCCCCAGGGAGAAGATTCAGGGCCGGAAGTTTCCGAGCCGGGAAGGGAGGGGTGCAAACAGCCCTCAGGGGTGGCAGGAAGAGGAGCGTGAGTAGGTGGGACCGGGAGGCTGCTGACGAGGAGGGAGAAGTCCGCGCTGATTGGACAGCTGCCGCGCCCCAGGCTTGGCGGCCCAGCCAGGAAACAGAGGCAAAAAATCCCCCGTGTTCCTTGTCCGCCCTTCAGAGATCCCCTCAAGGGCTCCGCCCATCCGGCCTACTTGCCACCAGTGCCTCCATAGCAATAGAGAAAGGGGAGGAGGTGGACTGGGATGACTGGGGCCTCTACCCGGTATTTACGGACCCCCTTACCGGAGCCCGAGACTACCACCCTGTCCCTTTTAAGATGCTTAAGGAACTTAAGGAGGCCGTGACTAAATACGGCCCAAGCTCCCCTTATGTAAAAAGACTGATGCAAAACCTCTTTGCTACGCACCCTTGGACCCCTGCTGACTTTGACGAAATTGCAGCCGCGTGCCTAGATGCCTCCTTATATTTAGCTTTTAAGGCTCAGGCCCGCAGAGAGGCCTCTAAGCTGGCAAAATCCCGGGGTTATACTCCCCTGGATTTAGCCATTGACCTCCTGTGTGGAACTGGAGCCTATACTGACCCTGCTGTTCAGGCCCAGTATGGCCAGTTTGAGCTAGAGACTGTTAAAGAAACACATGTTGCAGCTTGGGATAAGATTGGAGCCATGAAAGGGGGGAGAGCCACACAGAAGTTGGTTGGGCTGAAGCAGAGAGCAGATCAGACACCCCTCTCATTTGTGAACGAGGTTAAAGAGACCTTGATTAATGCCCAACCCTACGGGGTGAGAGGAATTTCTTCCTTTTTCAGGCCTTCTGATCGTCGTAGGGATCCTTGGAGGTGCTCCATCTGAAGGAAATCCGACATGGGGAATACTCCGAGTTATTCCCTCTCCCCTTCCGGTAGCACGGAACTCCCCGATCTACCCTCGCCTGCTAGTGACCAATACATCGATGGGGCTCCCTTCTGCATATATGGACCCCGCTGAAGCACCGGTCCAGAACTCCTTCTGCTGGGACCTGAACAACTCCCTATGTTTCGACATTGGGGAAGAAAATCGGTCCTGGAACTTCAACTCCACAGGGCAGAACGATTTTAACTATAGCACTGCCCCGACTGACCCCTGCGTCGGCCTTTTCCCGCAGACGACTGTCAGCCCAGCAGGGACAAAAAAGGGGACCCAGCTCTGAGGCCTTCTGGGTTGGCGACCCCTGGTGAATCAAACTCAACGGGACTTCACGATTCCTCGGTGGGGCCCCTCATGTGTGGCCACAGCGGAAGACATCGAGGATCCCATACCATGGAGGGATTGCCAGATGGCGGGAGGGTACCCCCTTGAGGGTGAACAAGGACGCTGATTCTGGGAATCACCCTACTTGTTGTCTGTTTCTGCCGCCTAGCTAGGCGACAGAGGGGCTATATGCTTCTTACTCAGAAAGCCTTCATGGCCATGGAGACGGGGGAGGATCCCCAAGTCTGGCTAGCCGCCATGCATGACATGTGACACCTAGGGGTAAGACGAGGTAAACCCCAAGACGGGCAACCTCTCCTAACCCAGCCACCTAAGACAGGCCCTGAGGGTGTCGGGCGCCTAGGACGGGCAAGGTCCTGGGTTGAAGGAGATGACCTAAGACAGGGTTCCTCGCCCCCGGCTATCAGAGGCCAGTAGAAATGACACCGCTTAAGGCTAACCTCAGCACCGCTTAAGGTCACACCAAGTGATAACCTTGTAAAACAGAAAGGGGGAGATGTTGGGGGCGGGGGGAAGAGGCTTGGTGGTCGCTTAGCGGGGGAAACATAATCCCCTTATAAAGGAATGTTACAGAACTCGGCCCCTCATTGTTTAAGAGTTCATGGGAGGGAGGACAGAAGGGATAAAATAATCCCCTTATAAAGGAATGTTACAGAACTCGGCCCCTCATTGTTTAAGAGTTCATGGGAGGGAGGACAGGGGGGATAAAAGTGTCTGCTGAGAGGTGGGGAGGAAGCGGGAATGTGATCACGGAAGAATAAAGACTCATTACCCACCTCAGGTGCTCTGTCTGGTTCTTCCCCCATCAAAGAGTGGGGGCCGGAGGTACCCCGAAGACTCATCACGCGTTGGACTGGTGAGTAAGAGGACGGACTAGCATAAAGAAGCCGGCGTTGTAAATAAAAACCCGGCAAAAACCAAAGTATCATCCAAAGCCAATCATTTCTCGAACTATTTGTGCACACACCCCCAGGCCTAATTAACTGTAAGGATCTTGGAGATTTCATTCATAGCTGCTCTTGTGGTGGCAAAGAATTGGAAATTAAGTGAATGCCCTTCAGTTAGAGAATGCCTTGACAAACTGTAGTATATGTATGTGATGGAACATTATTGTGCTATTAGCAACCAAGAGGGATGGGAATTCAGGGAAGCCTGGAAGGATTTGTATGAACTGATGCTGAGCAAGATGAGCAGAACCAGAAGAACATTGTATACCCTAACAGCAACATGGAAATGATGATCAACCTTAATGGACTTGCTCATTCCATCAATGCAACAATCAAGGACAATTTTGTGTATCTATGATGGATAATACTATCTGTATTCAGAGAAAGAATTGTGGAGTTTGAACAAAGACAAAATCTATTACCTTTAATTATTTAAAAAAATATTATCTTATTATGTACTTTTGCTATCTCATATTTTTTCTTAAGAATATGATTTTTCTCTCTCAACACATTCAGCTTAGATCAGTGTATACCATGGAAACAATGTAAAGACTAACAGACTGTCTCCTGTGGGAGGGGAGAGGGGAGCATGATTGGGGGAAAATTTGTAAAATTTAAAAATAAATTAATTAAATCAAAAAAAGGAAAAAAATTCTTGAAGATTTCTAAGTATTATGAGGCTCTGGAAGTCTCACTGAGAACTTTACAAATAATTATAAGTAACAGACACACTGTCTCAGTTGCAGTTTATCATACCCTCATTAGATAAGGTGCTTAGCACCTCATGATTAAAGTGAGTCAAAGTATGAAGTACTTAAGTTAAAGTTAACACCCCTGTTTTTTCCCCTCAGGGATTTTTCTCTCACACATAATGATGTGCTCTTGGACCTCTTCAATTGAGAGATAGGACCCAATTATACCCATATTCTTTAGGTTCATTCTCTTCAATTATATTCTACCCTCTTATTTACTTTAAAAAGTAAAGTTCTAAAGAATTAGAATTGTTATATATTCCCTTTTAGGGACCAACATTTGTTTAAAACAATTTTGTTTTTTCGGTCCCCCTTTTCATTTACCTTTTTTATGTACATCTTCAGTCCGGTATTTGGTGATTGAATTCTCTGTTCAGTTCTAGCCTTTGAGACATGAAATTCTGAAAGTCCTAGGGTTCATTGAATATCCATCATTTCCCCTGACAGTATATGTTGAATTTTGCAGGGTATTATATTCTGGGTTGTAAGCCCAGGTCCTTTGCTCTCTGAAATATGTTATTCCAATTCTTCCAGTCTTTCAATTTTGAGGCTGATAGGTCCTGTGGTAGTCTGATTGTGTTCCCTATGTATTTGAGTTGCTTTCTTTTGCAATATTTTCTCTTTTATTTGAGGGTTCTGGAATTTTTCTATTAAAGCCAAACTCTGAGGTTTTTATCCTGGGGTCTCTTTCTGGTGGGATTCTGTGGATTCTTTCAATTGTTATACTGTTAGATCTTGTTCTAGTGGATGGGGCAGTTTCTCCTTATCATTTCCTGCATGATGTTTCCCAGGTTCTTTTGCTGGACCAGGCTTTCTAGTAGTACAGTGTTTCATAGATTGTTTCTCCTGGATCTGTTTTCCAGGTCATTCGTTTTCCCTGGAAGGTACTTTACATTTTCTTCAATTTCTTCAGCCTTTTTAATTTTTTTGATGGAATCTTACATTCTTGTAGATTCATTAGCTTTTAACTGTTCAATTCTCATTTTTAGGTTTTTATTTTCTCCAATTATCTTCTGTGTTTCCTTTTCTAATTGGTTATTTTTTATTTCTAATGGAGTTTATCTCTTTGGTCAACTTGTCACAATTTTCCTGCATGATTTTTATTTCTTTTTTCCAATTTTCTTCTTCCTCTTTTCTTTTTTTTTGTTTTTTAAATTCTTTTGTTAAGCTCTTCAATGAGCTTTTTGTATTTGAGTCCAATTTAGACTGTTTTGATACTTCTTCTGTGAGTGATTTTTCATAGCTTTCTTCTTTAGACATAACATTGCTGTCATCATTATCTGTGAAATATTGTTCTATAGTGAGTGCTCTTTTACCTTTTTTTTGTTGTTGTTGTAGTTCTGCTCCTAGGGTATATGGAGTATATATAGATACAATCTTTTATTTTGCTGGGGCTGGGGTCTGATCCCTGACTTGTTGTTGGCCAAGATGTTGCCTATGCAGTCCAGGCCTTGCCTTTGAAGATGTTTGTTTCCTCCTTTATGTCCAGATGCTGACTTAACAGAGAATTGTTCCCAACCCAGTCCTGTCTTTTACCCCGGTGCTCTCAGGGTTTGTTTGGGGTTGGGATCTTCCCTGGTGGCTTGCTATCTAGCTTCCAGGATCTCTGTTATTATTAAGCTGTTTGGACCTGGATTGCATTGTGGCTAAAAGCCTCCTGCTAGCTTTCCTCATTCTCCAACCTCCAGGACTTTACTTCCCCTTTCTCCCAAAGAGACAGACCTTCATTGAAGATCCTCCACAATGTCTACAGTTGAAAACTTCTTTTAATATTCCCTTTTTCTTGGTGGGATCTGTAGCTTAAATGTCAGTGTAGAAGCTTCATTTATCTTTGGTAGGGAAAGGGTACAGGAGATTAGCTTTACACTGCCATCTTTGCTCTTCCCTGGAAGTCACAAGATTTTCAAATTTTCCCCAGTATTTTCTTTCTGTGTGACTGTTGGAAGGTCACTTAACAATTCTAATCCTTAGTTTTCTTATCTTTAAAATAAGGGTAATAATAGCACCTCCCTCACAAGTTTGTTGTGTGGATTAAAGGAAATAATATATAAAGTGCTGCTTCATAAATTGTAAAGCAATAGAGAAATGCTAGCTATTATTAGAATTATGAGACAGAGAATTTCAATTGCCTAGGTGATAGACTGAATTTTTATAGTGAATAGTTCTAGTATCTTGCCCAGTTTAGTTAGGTGTCAAGAATTAATATTTTTACCACTGCCAGCACTGTAACCCAAAGAGATCACAAGAAGGCAAAAAACCCTCATGTACAAAAATTTTTATAGCAGCTCTTTTCATAATGGAAAAGGATATTGAGGGGGATACTCACAAATTGGGGAATGTTTAACAAATTGTGTTATATGAATGTGTTGGAGTATTATATTGCTCTATAAGAAATCATGAAGTGTGGGACTTCAGAAAAGCCTGGAAAGCCTAGTGAAGTGAGCAGACCCAGGAGAACAATAGAAGAACATTGCGTGATGATCAATTATGATGAACTTGCTCATCTCAACAATATAAGAATCAACAACAATTTCAAAGAACTTGTGATGAAAAATACCATCCACATTCACAGAAGAAATTAAGCAGTCAATGCAGATCAAAGCTAACTATTTTTAATTTTTAAAATTTAAAATTTAAATGTTTTTAAAAATATTTTGGTTTTTTCCCTCTCATGTTTCTTTTCTTTTTGTTCACATTCTTCTTTAACAACATGATTAATATAGAAATATGTGTAAGACTATATTAAACATATAGTATGTACAAGATATATGAGATGTATGAGATGCACCTTAATTTTGGAATCTGAAATTTGAAAAAATGTATTGCATAAAGTTATTGAATTCATGTTTTAATCATCATAAAATTCATACATCTCCTCTAAGTATCACAACTCCCATCCATTAACAAATCTTCATCTGTGTTTGATGATGAATCAGCATCTTAGGAGAGGCTCTGACTGATCTACCTGTGCTCTGGTCTGTGTTTGACCACAGGCACTTCTTGGGCAAGTCTGGTGCTTGGACCCATGCTTAGTCCATTCCATTTCATGAATGGACCAATTGCATCCTCCTTTGAAATTAGTAACTTCACTTTCATCAGCATTTCTTTTTGCCTCATGCTGAACCATCTTTGTGGACACAGAAATTCCACTTACCCTTTGTTCTTCAATACATCTTTTCAACTCCCTCTCTAACTCAGGCTATTTGGCTGACTTGCCTCTTGTGGCTTTCTTCTGCTGAGAACTTATCAGGAGTGTTTCTTTTTTTTTCTTTTTTAGATTTTTCAAGGCAATGGGGGTTAAGTGGCTTGCTCAAGGCCACACAGTAGGTAATTATTAAGTGTCTGAGGTCAAATTTGAACTCAGGTACTCCTGACTCCAAGGCCAGTTCTATCCACTGTGCCACCTAGCTGCCGCTGGAGTGTTTCTTCTTCCTGAAGCCATTCTCAGATTGCTTTCTCAGTTGGAGGAGGATCAAATTGATGTTCAGCAGCACAATTTCCATTCACTTTTGAAAACTAGATCACTTTGAACTTGAATTCAGCATTGTACAAAAATCTTTTCTGAGCCATTTCTGGGCAGAACATGGCAAAATGTAACCTAATATACAGGTAATAAATGTGAAATAATGAGCATAAACACAAAAAGCACAAAAAAGCAGGAAATGGAAGTAAACAGATCTACCACCACTATGTAAGATATTCCCAGTATTTAGACCCCAATGTTTCTTTTAAAAAGAGTGCATCTAATACATGGGAAAATACAGTTACCTATATTAGATTTCTCTCTGTCAGGGGGAGGGTGGAGGAAAGGAAGGAAGAATGAGAAGGAGGAAAAATGTGACTCAAAATATCAAAAGTGATTGTTGAAAACTATTTTTGCATACAATTAGAAAAATAAGTAAATTAATTTAAAAAATGCTAGCAAGAGGTAAAGTCAGGGGCCAAAGTTGAGGATTTCACACCGAGGAAACCAATAAGGGATAGAGGGTTATGCCTGGCAAGTAATTCCTTGTTTTCAGTGTTCTAAAACCATATGCATTTTTAATTTCCTACCCACCTGTTTCTAGCCTTACCCTCTAGCTTTTTCTGAATAGACTCTAGTAGGATAACTCCTGGCATGACCACTTTCATTGTTTTCCATGGTAATTAGCCCCTCTAAGGTACAGATGAGCTTCCCACAGTTACAAGAGAAATTGAGTAATCAAAAATAACCAAAACAAAACATTAAAGAAAAGAATAAGTCTAGCTTCTCGATGTGTTTTTGCAATTATCCTCTGAAGAAGTGGCATTATATTTGAAGACTGTAGCTGATCTGACACAAAATTTTATGCAGTAAAACTTCAGCCAGATGTGGAAGAGAGAGATTGAATAATCAAGCAATATATGACAAGATGAAATGGAAAATAGCCCTTAATGAAGATATTAAATTTATTATTATTCCTTTTTCTCCTGGTTTTATAGAATAAGATTATTTCATTAAATATTAACCTATTTAATTAGGATGCTAAATGGTATAATGGTCAATAAAGCATTAATACTTCCTGCATTTGTTTTTGAATATAAGAATCTTGCAAACACAATGGATAATCCAAGCAAAATTCAAGGAATGAATCTGATGGTAATTGAATAACAGACCCTCAAGTTAGCTGACAGAAGAGAAAACATTTAGTCCTAACCCTAATCTCCCATCAGACACTACTGGACAAGAATAGCCCTGCTAAAAGAGGACAAGCAATCTTAATACAAAGGGTTTTATTTATATTATTTTTCTTTCTTCCATTTATAGACTTTGTTTAAACTACTGTTTATTTTTACATGGATAAACTTTATAATTTTCCTTTTATAAATGTAAAAATTATGTTACTGAATGTTTAATGCTTAGATGGGACTTCTATAAGCAATTATCAATGAATAGAAAATAATTATTTTTCTTTCTGGTAAACCTTTACCTTACTATTCTTTAGGAGATGAACGAAAAAGTTCTTAAGCTCAGAGACTTGAGCTGGAAGGACTCTTAAAAGCAATGAGTCCAACTCCCAACATTTTTCAGATAAAGAAATTGAGCCTCAGAGAAGTTAAATGACTTGCCCAGTGTTACAGTTAATAAGTTCCCATGTGTAGTTTTCCATTTGTATGGATAAAAATCCACTTACAAATATAGAGAGACTACTTTGAGCAAAAAAAAATATTATTTTGGCTTTTCTCCAGAAAATGGCACAACCCAAGTCTCACAAAGGTAGTAAAGATCAAGGAGCTGCCCCAAATTGACAGTCAAGCAAGATTGTATGGCCTAACATGATCCCCTCCTCCTATCTATCATCCTCTGTCGAGTCATTGGTTAGTCTTCAGAGGTACATTCTCCTTTTGAAAATCTACTCCAGCAACAAAGAAAAGAATGAAAGGTTTTCATAAAAAATTATCTCACCATCCAGATAGTGAGAATAACCTTCAGGATTATAATTATCGTGTTGAAGTTATGTAACTTGTTTTAGAATGCAAGATCTAGGAATAATCAATCTACTTATCATCAAACAAGAGGAGACTTATGAGCTTCTTTATAATGCAAAGTTTTTCTCATGGAAAAAAAGTCTACTATACTTCTAGTAGTCAGTAAAAGTACTCTTATCAAAAGTTAGGAGAGTGAGCCACCTGTTTGGGATACAAGGGGCTTTCTTCAAGAAATAATTTAAGAATAATAGTTTGTTCTTTCTTTAATATTTCTTAACCCTGAGAGGACTTCACTAGGAATATTGACCCTAAGAAGGTTCTATTGGGAATATTGCACTCAATCTCTCTTCTTTTTATCATCTATCTATCTATCTATCTATCTATCTATCTATCTATCTATCTATTGCATCTGAAGTCCTCTCCTTGATACCACTTCAAGTTATATTCTCTCTTCCTGTCCACTTGGGACCCATCTTCTTGGAATCCTCTGACGAAACAAACCATATACACACATAGACTAAATAGAGAAAGAGGAATTTGTCCAGTCTCTCTCTCTTTTCCCCTGGTGTCATTCAATATCTTTCTATATCTGCAGAGTCCATTCCAATCTCCAATTGGATAACTTTTTAAGATCTGCTTTTCTGGTAAAGGAAGTTCTTAACACAACATCTTATCAGACAGATTCATATTTTCATTAGACCATAAAATTCTAGAGCTATTATAATTCACATTTTTCCTTACTCATTGTCACATTGATATACATATTTTAACAAAAATACAACTTCCATAACTGTTCACTTCACAAGTGAATGTGTTGAAAATGATCAAGTTAATGTGAGCTTTTAACATTTATATTAGATGACCATCTTATACAGTGTCCAGCAAAAGACATACAAATAATGTTAATCTCTTGCTCTTAATTAAAATAATAGCTCAAGCATCCTTAGCTAAAATAAATTCTTCTTTCTTCCCAAAATGTTTCTAATTAAGTTATAGGTGATTCTTTTCCTGATATACTTTACTGACTTGCATTCCCTTCCTAAAGTAAAACTTAGGGGTCGGCTAGGTGGCACAGTGGATAGAGCACCGGCCCTGGAGTCAGGAGTACCTGAGTTCAAATCCAGTCTCAGACATTTAATAATTACCTAGCTGTATGGCCTTGGACAAGCCACTTAACCCCATTTGCCTTGCAAAAAAACACCTTAAAGTAGAACTTGAAACTGCCACTGCACAGTAGTTTATCTTGAGATTATATAAACCTTTTTTTATTCTTCTTACCTAAATATCCTTTATCCTAGCATAAAATATAATAAAATCAAGGAATCTAAATTTTTCTCAAAACACATAGCTAACAGCAGAGTTAAAACCACATGTTGGCCTATCTAGCTATTAAACTCCAATTGATCTAAAATTTCTTTTTAGCAATTTACTATAAAGATTCAGGGCATCAAATGAAAAAATCCTTTACAGATATAATTTTGAGTGTCAGTTTCCAGGCAGAGGTCATATGGATAGTCAAATGCCTTAAGTCAAATTTAAGATTTATTTGGTGAGACATTATTCAAATGTCACATTTGGGGAAGTCAGGTCAAAATGCACCTCAGGTTGCACTAAAAATCTGCCTCTTCAGCTTTTTATCCCAATGAACCTGTCACCTGTGTAGTGTCCAAACCTCCTTTGGGCTTCCAGACTTTAAGAGAGCATTGACTCAACGGGATTTCCTTTGCTGATCATACCTGATGTCACACACAAAACAAAAGTCAATTAAGAGTTCCATGATCCAAAATAGTAATTTCATCTAATTAGATCTCCAAGTGAATCCACTTCACAAGGACTAAGTACTAATTCTAATCTGGATTGGGAGGTCACAATCAATCAGTCCCCTTCCATACACATATATCACATATGTCTACTCTGAGTGTCCCTTCATCAGAATATTAGGTTTACTTTCCAAACATTCAAAGACCAGTCAAGTTCCCCCAGCATCTGGAATATTCCTTGACATCCAAAAACATACTTCTTTATAAATATGTTTAATATTTCACCTAGAAGGCCCATCCTCCTGGTGGCACTAACTTCTTATCTGCAGACCCACATCCCTTTATCAGAAATCATATCTGTTTTATTTCTGCATAAAGATGGCATGTTAGAGGTCTCTTGGCTAGCCTACTGTATTACAATAAATAAACATGACCTTTGGCTAGGAGATTATTCTAAGAATTCTCACATAACAATTAGCCAGAGATTGTCACATAAAAAAAAATCACAAATTATTATCTTTGCTTTTTAGGTGCTATTACTTCAAAGCAAACAACCACAACTTTGAGATATATAATACATACACATATACGTTTGTGTGTTTGTGTGTGTGTGTGTGTGTGTGTGTGTGTGTGTGTGTGTGTGTGTTATTTTGGCATTTCTCCAGAAACGAGCATGCTCCAAGTGACAGTCAAGCAAGATTACATGGCCTGACATGATCCCCCCTCCACTATCTTTCTGTTGACTCATTGGTTAGTCTTCTGAGTTACATTCTCCTTTTGAAAATCTACTCCAGCAACAAAGAAAATAATAAAAGGTATTCATAAAATATTACCTCACCATCCAGATGGTGAGAATAACCTTCAGAATTATAATTATATTATTAAGTAATGTAACTTGTCTTGGAATGCAAGGTCTAGGAATAATCAATCTACTTATCACCCAACAAGAGGAGGTTTATGAGCTTCTTTGGAATGCAAAGTTTTTCTCATTGGAAAAAGTCTACTATCCTTTTAGTAGTCAGTAAAAGTAGTCTTATCAAAAGTTAGGAGAGTGAACCACCTGTTTGGAATACAAGGGCTTTCTTCTAGAAATAGTTTAAGAATAATAGCTTGTTTTTTCTTTAATGTTTCTTAACCCTGAGAGTACTTCACTAGGAATATTAACCCTAAGAAGGTTTTATTGGGAATATTGCACTCATATTCATTATGCCTCTCTCATCAATAGGAAAATAGGTTACTAGTATAAACTTGGCTTGTGTTGGAATTGTTTAATATAGAAAGACATAAATCTATGTTCATGATGTGTCCAAGATTTTGAGACAGTTGAAGACAGTGCCATAGAAAAGTGGGTGAAACATTAAGGCTATTAAGCATTGAGAAGGGAAGATCTAGAGGGAAATGTAAGCTCTCTATAAGTCTTCAAAGATGTTTCATATTGAAGACATTTACCCTGGAGGATAGAACAAGGAACAAAGCAGAAAAGATGGCAAGAGAAGATTTTAGTTCAATGTAAGAAAAAAAAGTTTCCTATGGACTGCAGCAAGTAATAATGATTTTCTCATCAGCAGATCTTTTAAAGCCAAGGTTTTGGAGGAATATAGTGAAAGGCTTCCTTCCTTGCTTAGGTACAAGATAAACACCATCTCCTCTGATGTCTCTTCCAGCTCCTAGATAATGTGAAAACATAAGAGTTTCACAGAGGTCAAAATATTCTCTTGGCTCTGCTTAATCAAGAAGCTTCCCTTTTAAAACAACAACAAAAAACTAGGTCTAATTATTATGACCAAAAGTTGTTCTTAATTCTAAGTTATATTCTATTTTTCTGCACTTCATGAATTTTATGTCTGTGTTCTTTAATTTATTCTCTTGCTGTTCTTTTTCTTTTTCCTTCCAGGGAAGGCAAGGGGATGTGTGCAGTGACTGTTTATTTAAGACTGATACAATGTCTCCTCTGGAGTTATCAATTTGTAGATGAATTATTAGGCATTCTGCTCTACAGACAAAATATCAATTTCATCCTGTGTAGATTAGCCCATTGATAATTAATTTTCCTTTGGGAGGAATAGAAGCTTTTGAATAGGTCAGTACAGGTTTCTGTTGGCATTACCAAAAGTGGATTTCTGAGAAACAATTTGTATTTCCTTACAGCACTAGAAATACCAACATAATTTCTGTCTTTAGTGACTTCCAGGAACATGGTCTCTGGTTTGAAGTAGCAATAGTAGCTCTTTACCAGGGTTGATTATCAGCAGTATTTTCTCTCATCTTGTTAGATGATGGGTGTACTCTGAAATATAATGCATAAGATTCAGAAGTTAATCAGATGAAATACAGTAAGAACGTAGACTGAAACTTTATAGAATATTAGAACTCATGAAATACTCTAGATACCTCTATCTACTTTCTCTCATCCCTGTAGGAAAAGAGGCAGAGTTTGCTAAACCCATATCAATTGTTACAGCAGTGGAGATAAGGGTAGAGTATGACCAAAGGCAAAATTTACTACTTCAAAATTTTCTTTAACTTGAAACAAAGAAAATTTTATTTTTATCAATTAACAATTTCCACTTTCGATTATTTTTACCTTCGCCCAATTAAGAAACAAGCAAAAACAAAACCCCTGCTACAGGCTTGTATTCAAACACAAAAGAGCTGCCTAGGATATTTTTATATATCTTTAAAGTTTGTTTTGCTTATAACTAATCCCTCCCTTAATCTGCTTTTGTTCTTACCTACCTCACTTTTGTCCTATTCCACTTTTCTATCCTAAAAACTGAAGATATTCAGAGTAAATGATGCCATTGAGAAAATGGATGATTAAAAAGAAGAAAGTGAAGAAGCATTTATTAAGTGTTAACCCTGAGAATTATGTGCAGTGTATTTCTGTATCCTCTGTGAATATGTATATATGTTTGTCTTTCCTTTGACGAATTAAACTGATTGATAGCCCCCCACTCCTTTCTCCTTAATTTATATATAAGTCTATCCACACTTAGTAAGTGTTCAACAAATGATTGTATATTGATTGATGTGTCTAGTTACACATCTTTTCTTTTTGTAAATTAATTTTTCCAACTACATACCAAGATAGTTCTTATCAATTTTTTTTCTGTTATTGCTCCATGCACAATATTCCTCTGGTTCTATTCACTTCACTTAGCATTAATTCATGTAAGTCTTTCCAGGCTTTTCTGAAGTCCTGACCCTCATGATTTCTTACAGAACTATAGTATACATCAGATTCATATATCACAATTTGTTCAACCATTCCCCAATTGATGGGCATACCCTCAATTTCCAATTATTTGCCACTACAAAAAGAACTGCTAATAGATCTCTCTGAGATATAGACCTAGTACTGGTATTGCTGATCAAAGGATAGGAATAGTTTTATTGCCCTTTGGGCATAGTATCAAATTGTTCTCCAAAAAGTTTTGACCAATTCCATTTTTAAAGGAGCTGTTATCTTTTCCCATTTGCTTTTGTGTTTGTCCAATTGTATTTTTAAAGGATTTGTTTACTTCAGTCAATTTTTGAGCTTCTGTTTGCAAGATGCTGGATTTCTCTTGCATTTCTTTCCCCAATTTTTCTACTTGATTTTTAAAATTCTTTTTTGAACTTTTCCCAAAAATTCTTTTTGGATTGGAGACCAATTCATATTCTCCTCTGAAATTTTACATGTAGTGCTTTTTCTGCCACCTTCTTTTGAGGTGATGTTTGGCTCATCCTTAACTTTCTATAATTCAGACTTTTCTATGACCTTTCATAATCATTCTGAGTTTGGTGAATGGGTGCTGTCCCAGACTTCTTGTGCTGATGAAGGGTTCTGCTTGCAAACTTTCAGAGTTGAGAACCTGGGATCTTCAAAAGTCAGCAGCTTCCTCCCTGGGCTAAAACCTTCCATGTTGGAAACAACAGTGGCTTACTGGAGCAGGTGTCTAGGATACCTATGTTGGAGCCCTTCCAACTGGCCTGCCATCCCTTTGACCTACTGAACCCAAACTCCAGGGGCCTCCCCTACAGATCTCTCCTGTAGCAGAGAATCTCCAGCTGGACCCTACAAAGTGCATACACACACACACTGAGTTGCAGTTCCCTGCCCTGGACACACTCTCACTCCAATGCTCCATTCTGTTCTTTTGTGGGTGCTGTTGCTCCATAATACATTTAGAGTCTTGATTAATGTTGCTTGTGAGGGAAACCTGGCTTCTCTCCACCATCTTGCTCCACTCTTCCTAGCATTCTTTTTTTTTTCAATTTTTTTTTAGGTTTTTGCAAGGCAAATGGGGTTAAGTGACTTGCCCAAGGCCAGACAGCTAGGTAATTATTCAGTGTTTGAGACCGGATTTGAACCCAGGTACTCCTGACTCCAGGGCTGGTGCTTTATTCACTGCACCACCTAGCCGCCCCTCTTCCTAACATTCTTACTCTTGGTTTTGATTCTATTCTTCATCCTGCTTCTGTTCCAGAACTTTCCCCCTCATATTCCAAAGCTTCATGAACTATGTCACATGTAATGTGTCTTATTGTGATTGCTAACGCATAAATTACATGCCACTTCTGGACATCACCTATATACTTAGAAAGTTCTTAACCTCAGCATTCTTTTTCTTCCCCCACCTTCATGCCCCCCCTCATTCTCCACAACCTAAATTTTGAAGGCATTTTGTTGGTGTGGTTTAGTTGTTTTTCAGTCATGTCCACCTCTTCATGATCCTTTTAGGGTTTTATTGGCAAAAAAATATTGGCTTGGCTGTCATTTATTTTTCCATTTTTTTTTTACAAATGAGGAAACCAAGGTAAAGTTAAGTGACTAGTCCAAAATCAAGCAACTCATAATTTTCTGTAGTTAGACGTAAACTCAAAAAAGATAAGTCTTCCTGCATGTAGTACTAGCACTCTTTTTACTGTATCACCCACAGTAGTATTTATTCATGCAGTCAATAACAGATTCTTATCCCAAATTTGTAAGCTTGACTAGGGGAAATGGCAAAGAAATAAATTGTTTTCTTTCTTTTGTATTCTTCCTCTTTAAAATTTTCCTTGGCTTCTTTGTCTTATTCTCAGGCTTTCATAAAATGCCTCATACACACACACACACACACACACACACACACACACACACACACACACAAACACGCACACACACATACACATAGGCACATACATGTACATAAACAGATGTACATGCATACATATGCACAGATATGCCCGCATACACCTGTGCGTTTGCACATATACTCACATGCACATGTGTGTATGCACAGATATACCCATAAGTGTGCATGCGTACACATGCACACACGCATATGCAAGGATATGCCTGTGCACAAGCATGCACACATGTACATATACACAGAGATTATTGCACACACATATGCATTTATACATGGATATCCCCCATGCACAGTTACACACAAATATCTACACATGTGTGTATGTATATACACACACCCATGCATCATATACACAGATATAACCAAACACTCATGTATATACACAGAGATATATCTACATATGTATATATACACACTCATATATATGTATATATGCGTGTGGATATATATATATATACATATTTTTACGTATAAATACATTTCTATATGTATATATTTTTATACACACACACACACACACACACACATACATCTTTTCTCATGCCTCCATTCTACTGATAAGACTCAGTGTGTGCACTGGATAAAACAAAGAAGGTTCAGATTTAAGTCCTATTTCTGACAAACAGTGAATGTGTGATTCTTGGCAACTCATTTAACTTCTTTGTCATTTGTCAATAGGCATTTCTGAGATTATAATTTGCAAAGGAGCTATTTTATAGATTATTTTATAGATTATGATCCTGATTAATGGTGAAAGTATATCACCCTGAGAGAATGCTACAATCTCCAAAAACTAAAGGTAAATGTTAAACAGAGGATAACAAAGAGATGTTCATGAGTAAGTTCTATTACATTACAAAGAACTATACAGGATCTGATGCTAAGCAAAGGGAGTAGAACAAAAAGAACACTGTACACATTAACAGCAGCATTGTAAGATGAACAACTTTGATGGAAGCAGCTCCTTTCTTTAACTCAGGGAGCTAGGATAACCATATTAGACTGGCCATGGACAATGTTATCCCCATCCAGAGGAAGAAAAACAGAGCAAAACAAAACAAAACAAAACAAAACAAAAAACAACTCTTCAGAATCTGATGAACACTTTATAAAAATTATCTCTTATGTATCTCTTCCCCTTAATCCTAAAGCCTCATTCAAAAATGACTAATCTGTAAACATATTTATCAAAATTATGTATGTACAATGCTAATCTGATTCTTCACCACTGAGGGGAGGAGGGGTGGGAAGGAGGGTGGAAGGAAATTTTGTAACTTAAAAATATAAATGCATGTATATGGAAGAAAATAAATAAACTCAAAAGAAAAAACATCACAAAGAACTATTGACAAGAAACAAAATAAAAGGTACCTTCAAAAAATGGTCAATTGCAAAGGAAACTTGCTTACTCATGCAATGAGTGAGGACTGTTAGATTCATGTTATCTCTTGGAATAGTGAAGGTTCACTCATCTGTTGAGGGTACTATGGCATGTTGAAATTAAAGAAGAGTAAATGGAAAGAATCATAATCTGCCTCATTAAAGTACAAATTTACAACAATTATATATTAGCTTAATTACAATGAATACATTTTCTTTTTTCATCTGTATGACTAAGATTCCTATATATATATATGTTTTTCATTAATTTATTTCATCTATCTCTGCTCCTGCCCATTTCCCCCTCTGAATAGTTGGAAGGATCTACATTAATATTTGAGTAATGACCAAGTAATTGAACTAAAACCCATTCAGAAAATTTTTTGCCTTGAATTATCAGGTTAACTAGCTCAATGCTATTCAATTTTTATGGTTTTATCTATAGTTAGAATTTACCCCTCTGGATATCCATTATAGGAGGACACATTTAAAATGACTATGAAATTAAAAGAAAAGTAAACTGAGTTTTCTCTTTGCTATGATAATTCCACATACTTTAATCCTACTGTAATTTTGTGGTTCTATTTTAAATTTTAAAAAAAGCTCATCTCTTCTACGGTTTGTCGTTTCTATTGCTGCTTTTATTCATGCCCTGGATTGTCTACCTTTTCCCCTCCTCAATAATAATTTCTAACAGTTCTACTTATCTCAATTACTTGATACTCCTTGTGAAATTCTTTTCTTTCATGATAGCAAGAACACCACTTCAAGAAGACATGAGAAAACAAACAAAACTTTTATTTTGCCTCAGGAAAAAGAAGAGAAAAAAATCAGAATGTAAACAAAAAATTCTATTCATATATTCATATATTCATTATTTTTGTCTTGATTGCTTCCCCAAACATGCTTTGTGTCTTTCACCTCCAGTCTTCTGCTTATGAAGTCCCTCTTCATCATCACATATCCTGTCCTCTTATTTATGCATAAACATCTGGGATGCAGCTCTATAAAATTTCCAAGACCACAATGATCTTGCCTTTCTCTTAAATCAAAAGCCTTTAGTTATTTGGCAAATCAATGTAGTGCGATATAGCGAGGATGTTGATCAAGCAAATCCCTAATCAATGAAGTCCTTTCTGATACACTCAAGATTATAGTGCTTGGATTCTGTTAGAAAGTGGTTCCTTTCATGGAGCTGGACTATGATATACTCTGAAGAGTTGCCAACAATACCTGGCTACTGTGAATCAGAAGGATGGACTTCAGTTGGATTCTAAGCCTAGGAATTTCTCTGTCCTTGCTATTTTATACTCTTTTCATTGGAAATTTTTTTCCAGCATTTTTCAATTGTACATAAGAAATAAAAGATAAATTAATTTCTCCCTAGTTCCTTCCAGGTAAGAATAATAGAACACCTTTGCCAGCCTGAGTCTCTTACTGCTTTTAACTTTCTGTTTAATTCCCTAAGCACATACCAACGAATATGGATATTGATAAATTGATTTTTTTAAGCCTTGGTGATACCTTTGTGGTTCAAAAGGTTATAAAATTTCAGATTCAGGAATCAGTAAACTGGAAGGAAGAAAATGTAAATAAGTTGGTTACATCCTGCATCATCCTGAAGTTAAGAAATAAGAAAAAAATTGTCCTCTGATGGGTCACAAATTTTGGACTTTGTCAATTGCTTTTATAGTAGAAGTCTGAAGTGAACTATCTGCCCAGGTATCCTACAAAGGACCTTTACTTTCTCTTTGGTATATAAGGAGTAAAATGGACATTTGAAAGCCTTTTTTTCCCCTAAAATCCTTTGAAGGATAAATGAGAGTAGTATATGATCATTCATAATGAAAAATACTTGTTGCTCAGAATGTGGCAATGAGAGCATCAAATATAGCACATTAACGAAGTTCTTGACCATCCCCTTCCAACTTAACTATTACATGGATTAGTGATACTTCACACTATCAAGTTGGCAACAAACCACATCATGATTTCTTTTTCTCTGTTCACACTACACATCTTCTGACTTTCCAAGATTCATGTTCCCCTTTTTAACCATCTTCAACTTTCTTCTTCTTAACATTGATACTAGATTTGAATCTATACTTACTACTACTACTACTACTACTACTACTACTACTACTACTACTACTACTACTACTACATCTAGAAAGATCATGATAATTTATTCCCCTATGGTTCCACTTTGATTGTTCAGACAAAAACACTCTTCCTTATTACTAATATTATATATGTGTTGCCATCCCTCATAGAAATGTAAGCTTTCCAAGGACAATGAATATGCTTGTCATTTATATTGCAGTGCTTAGGACACTGTCTGGTTTACATTCATTCATTACTTCAATCCACAGATAAGTTGGTACTACAACTTGAAAAAGGAAGAGATCAGATTGGATTATCTCTTTGGAATTTGGGTGCTTTCAATGATTCCAACTATTTGCTAAACAAAGAAGTCCATTCTAATGCCACCATATTACTGGGAATCATGGAGTATAATGATTTCAAAATAACTAAAATTAAAGCCAATGTGAAGAAAGACCCATGATTGACATAGAGACGAAAATAAATGTGTGACCAATGAATATAAAATTTCATTTATCATTTTATTTATTTGGACCTAAAATGGCTATCAAATGCATAAAATATTCAAGTCAAACTATAAACACAATCAAGAAATATAAATAAAATCTTAAACCTATCTTACAAAAGTAAAAGACAAATAATTTGAGGGATATTCATTGTTTCTGGTGGAGCATTATAAATATCATTAAAATTATTATCCTACTTTTTAAAGTAATTCATAAATATAATATACTAAAGTGCCAAAAGCTAATATTATTGAGCTAGAAAAAATAATAACAATCATTTGGAGGAACAGAAATCAAGAATATCAAGGAAATTAATGAAAAAAGTGTTGGCACAGAAAGGGGAAAAGGATCTCTAGACTTTTTAAAAGTTTTTTTTTAAAAAAAGAGAAAAGTAGACCAATGGAACAGAATATTTAAGCAAGAATCAGAAATAATCACATTTAGTGATTTCATATCCCAGTAAATACAAGAACAGAAATTAAAAAAAAAATTTTTTAATTTTATTTATATAAGGCAACAGGGTTAAGGTCACACAGCTAGATAATGAGTGTCTGAGATCAAATTTGAACTCGGGTTCTTCTAACTCCAGCATCAATACTCTAAGCACTACACCACCTAGCTTCCCTCTAAGAACACAAACTTTTTGAAGGAAGACTTGTATCTTTGATAAGAAAGCTGGGAAATCTGGGAGGAAAGGCAAGCAAAGAATGAGCAAATTATCTCACATACCACAAATTCCAAATGTATATACAACGTAAATAAAACTTATCATTATTTTAAAAAAACTGAATGAAAGTTTCAGGAAATCCCTTTTAAAAACCTGGGATTTGAAAGGGGTCATTCTCAGCTAAGCAAAAGGATAGATATGATGAAGTTCAGATATAACAATTTCAAAAACAAGAAAATGATTTTGCACAAAATTAATTCAATTATTAGAGGATAACTAGTTTAGAAAAAATATTTGAATTCAATGTCTCTGAAAAAAAAAGTTTGGAATCAAAGGCTTGGTATAAAGAACTCAGAGCTGTGTTCAGATAACTGGTTGACAATTAAAAAGTATAAGGGATTTTTTTTCTAAATTATTAATAGAGAAATTTCAAATTAAAGCAACACTGAGGTTTCATTTCATATATATAGCAAATTAGTAATAGGGATAAAGGATAGAAATAATTCATGTCAGAGAGATTATTGAAAGTAAGCATCCTGATACAATGTGAGCTAGTCAGGATTTTGGAATTATGCAAGGTTTGTGACTAAACTATCAATACAGTCTAACAATTCTACTACTGGTTATATTATCCCAAAGAAGTGAGAGAGAAAAAAAAGAAATATCCTATATATACCAAAATAATTTGGAACTAAATGTATACCCTTGTGTGGGAAAATGCTAAAAATAAAGATATTAATAGAATGGAATTACATAATAAGAAAGGATGACAAGAATTTAGAGAAATGTGGGGAAATATTATGAATTATGCAGTTCAAGATAAGAAAATCAATCTGAAAAATTGAAAAATAAAGGACAGTTTCAAGTAATAGAAATTGAAATATTACTTCTCCATTCTGGTAGAATAGGGGCAACTAGAAAATGTTTTATGTTTTACCAGGTATATTCATTGGAAAGTAATATAAGTGTATGCAATACACTCTCTCCTATTTCAAATCTCCCCCTCAATAAATATAAAAATCCTTATCACATTAGCCATTTTATCAACCATACTAGGAGGATGAGGAGGCCTTAAACACACCTACGAAAAATCCTGGCCTATTCATCAATTGCATATATAGGATGAATAACAGTTATTGTAATTATTAACCCATCATTAACTATTCTTAACTTAATCATTTATATTATTACTACACTTACCATATTCTTATCACTAAACTATACCTCAATAACTAAAATTAATTCACTCTCCAATACATGAAATAAATCTGCACCTATTACAATTGTACTATTATTAACACTACTATCGTTAGGAGGACTACCACCACTTACAGGATTTATACCAAAACGATTAATTCTTCAAGAATTAGCCATAACTAATAATATTACAATTGCTACATTACTAGCCCTTTCAGCCCTACTAAATTTATTCTTCTATATACATATCATCTATGTATCAACCCTAACAATCTTCCCATCAAGTAATTCATCAAAATTTCAATGATTTCATCAATCAACTAAATCTAATTCCATAATCCCTTCATTAACAGTACTATCAACTATACTACTACCCCTATCTCCACTAATAATTTTATTAACCTAATAAGAATTACAAGACTTTACCTTGCATCACTCGAAGGCAAATCGAACACTTTAATTAAGCTAAATTCTTAAATAACTAACTAAGCCTTGGCAGCATTTAACTGCTTCTCTGAATTTGCAATTCAACATATTATATACTTCAAAGCCACCAATAAAGGCTTAGGTTCAAATAAGACCAAAGGCCTTCAAAGCCTTAAGTAGGTGTTAAACCACCTAGCCTTTGCCTCACATACAAAACCCCGCCTTTTTAGAAAAGGAAAGGCAGGGCCCCGGGGAAACCTACTCATGCCTTAATACTAAATTGGAGGGTATTTATCCCACTTACTCTTAGTTAACAGCTAAGCGCCTAACATTTGGCTACAATTTATATTGGTAAAAAGAGATAATCAGTCTCTGTCTTTGAATTTACAGTTCAATGCTTAACCTCAGCCATTTTACCTATGTTCATTAATCATTGACTATTCTCAACTAATCATAAAGATATTGGAACTCTATACTTACTATTTGGTGCCTGAGCCAGAATAGTAGGTACGGCTCTTAGCCTACTAATTCGAGCAGAATTAGGTCAACCTGGCACATTGCTAGGAGACGATTTATAATGTTATTGTAACTGCTCATGCCTTCGTAATAATTTTTTTATAGTAATACCTATTATAATTGGAGGATTTGGAAATTGACTAGTCCCTCTAATAACTGGAGCTCCTGATATAGCTTTTCCACAAATAAATAATATAAAGTTTCTGACTTTTACCTCCATCATTTTTACTTTTGCTAGCCTCTTCAACCATGGAAGCTGGAGCTGGTACAGGTTGGACCGTTTATCCACCTCTAGCTGGTAACCTTGCCCATGCTGGGGCCTCTGTAGATCTAGCTATCTTTTCTCTTCACCTAGCTGGTATTTCATCTATTCTTGGTGCAATTAATTTTATTACTACTATTATTAACATAAAACCTCCAGCAATATCTCAATATCAAACCCCATTATTTGTATGATCAGTCATAATTACAGCAGTTTTATTACTTCTATCATTACCCGTATTAGCAGCAGGAATCACCATATCACTTACCGATCATAACCTAAACACAACTTTCTTTGATCCTGCAGGTGGGGGTGATCCAATCTTATATCAACATTTATTCTGATTCTTTTGTCATCCAGAAATATATATTCTTATTTTACCTGGATTTGGAATAATTTCACATATTGTAACTTATTACTCAGGAAAAAAAGAACCGTTTGGCTATATAGGCATGGTTTGAGCTATAATATCAATTGGATTTTTAGGATTTATTGTTTGAGCACATCATATATTCACAGTAGGACTTGATGTAGATACTCAAGCCTACTTCACCTCAGTCACTATAATTATTGCTATTCCAACAGGAGTTAAACTTTTTAGCTGATTAGCTACCCTTCATGGAGGTAATATCAAATGATCACCAGCTATATTATGAGCCCTTGGTTTTATCTTTCTATTTACTATTGGGGGTCTAACAGGTATTGTACTAGCTAATTCATCATTAGATATTGTTCTTCACGACACTTATTATGTAGTTGCACACTTTCACTATGTACTTTCAATAGGAGCAGTATTTGCCATTATGGGTGGATTCGTACACTGATTTCCTCTTTTTACAGGTTATATACTAAGTGACATGTGGGCAAAAATTCATTTCTTAATTATATTTGTAGGAGTTAATCTAACATTTTTTCCTCAACACTTCCTAGGTCTTTCAGGCATACCTCGACGGTACTCAGACTACCCAGATGCATATACAACATGAAATATTATATCATCCATTGGATCATTTATTTCATTAACAGCAGTAATCCTAATAATTTATATTATTTGAGAAGCCTTTGCATCAAAATGAGAGGTATCATCAGTAGAATTAACCACTACAAATATTGAATGACGTTATGGCTGTCCTCCACCTTATCACACCTTTGAACAGCCAGTATTCATCAAATCTTAGAACAAGAAAGGAAGGATTCGAACCCCCTAAGATTGATTTCAAGTCAACCCCATAACCTCTATGACTTTCTCACAAGATATTAGTAACAATAATTACATAACTTTGCCATAGTTAAATTATAGGTTTAAGCCCTATATATCTTATATGCCATATCCCGCCCAACTAGGCTTTCAAGACGCTACATCACCAATTATAGAAGAGTTAATATACTTTCATGATCATACCCTAATAATTGTTTTCCTAATTAGTTCACTAGTTCTATATATTATTATCCTAATATTAACTACAAAACTAACTCATACTAGCACTATAGACGCCCAAGAAGTTGAAACAATTTGAACAATTATACCAGCAGTAATTCTAGTATTAGTTGCTCTCCCCTCCCTATGAATTCTTTATATAATAGACGAAATCTACAACCCATACCTTACAGTAAAAGCCATAGGCCATCAATGATACTGAAGTTATGAGTATACTGATTATGAAGACTTAACATTTGATTCATATATAATTCCAACCAATGACTTAAATCCAGGCCAACTTCGCTTATTAGAAGTAGACAATCGACTAGTTCTGCCAATAGAACTTCCAATCCGAATGCTTATTTCATCTGAAGATGTTCTACACGCATGAGCTGTGCCATCATTAGGACTTAAAGCCAACGCTATTCCAGGACGTCTCAACCAAGTCACACTTACATCTTCACGACCAGGAGTATTTTATGGACAATGCTCAGAAATTTGCGGCTCCAACCACAGCTTCATGCCTATTGTATTAGAAATGACCACTCTCAAATATTTCGAAAAATGGTCCTCCATAATGCAATCATTTTTGAGGCCTATCAATATCTCTGAATATTGTTAAGATTTAACCATCCCTCAAAAACAATGCCACAACTTGATACATCAACATGACTATTAGTAATTTTCCTAATAATTGTAGCACTATTTTGCGTATATCAACTAAAAATAATAAATCAGACAATACTATCAATTTATCAACAAGATGACAAAATTTTTATTCCTACACAACAACTACCATGAGAGAATAAATGAATGAAAATTTATTTGCCCCATTCATCACCCCTTCTATCATAGGTGTTACAACACTGCCTATTATTATATTTTTTCCATGCCTTATCTTATCAACTCCAAAACGATGATTACCAAATCGAATTCAAGTCCTACAAATTTGATTAATTCGACTAATTACTAAACAAATAATAACTATACATAATAAATGAGGCCGATCATGAACACTAATACTAATATCATTAATTTTATTTATTGCTTCTACTAATCTTCTAGGATTATTACCATATTCATTTACCCCAACTACCCAATTATCCATAAATATTGGTATAGCAATCCCATTATGAATAGGTACAGTAGTAATAGGTTTTCGAAATAAACCAAAAATATCTCTAGCTCATTTTCTACCACAAGGTACACCTACACCATTAGTACCAATACTAATTATTATTGAAACTATTAGCTTATTTATTCAACCATTAGCATTAGCCATACGATTAACAGCTAATATTACTGCAGGTCACCTTCTTATTCATCTTATTGGATCAGCCACATTAGCATTAACCTCAATTAGTATTACAATATCTGCCATTACATTTATTATTCTATATAAGTGTATGTACAGTATGTTCATGTTTTCGTATTTCTTCATTGGAAAAGACAGAAAGGGTTCATATCTAAGAATTTAAATGTCCAACATTGTTTTAATATGGTGAGCAGGGAAGCAATTATAATTAGTAATAGTGGGACTAAAAGTGAAGCTTGCGAAGTCTGATTTACTCCAAGTTGTTTTGTGTTTTTTTGTTAATTGTTAGAACACCAACACATTTTTTTTTAAAAAGACTTGTAGCAGTAAATATATATATATATATGTATATATACATATATCTATATATATTTTCTCTTTTTAAATTTAAAATCATGGAGAAAATCTACTGGGTACCACTAAAAGTCATAGGCCACAATAATCATAATTTGATGAAGATGAAGAGCATATATAAACTAAACTCAGATGGGTTTGTATTGACAGCTGTTCTCAGAATGGAAATCAGTTTTCTCAAATTCCTTGTAGTCAAGGAAATAAATTTAAAATTTCATGATTTTCTGGTAATTCTAGAAGACAATATACCACCTTTGGGAAACTTCCTTTGACATGGGGGATACATTTAATTAGGTTCTCTACTATCATGTTTTCCAGTGCCTTGATCATACTGAATTGTTATGCTATGTTGGACATGCTTATTCATGGCTACATTCTTCTTAAAAGATAATGCCCAAGACTGAAAAGAGTAGTTTAGATTTCTGACTGAAGAAGGATATAGTGCAATACCTTTGTTCTAGATGGTATGCTTCTCTTAATATAGCTTTAGAGAACATAAAGTTTCTTTTCTTTCGTTTTGTTTGTTTTGCATTTTTTGACAGTCATGGCAAGCTATTAACTCACATCTAACTTGTCATCCCATAACATCCTGCAAACATTTTTTTTACATGAACTTAATTTGTCTAGGCAAGTCTCTACCTTTTTGTGCTCATGAGTTTTGAAGTTTGTATCTAACATTGCATTCTGCTTAGTCTACAATTACCAAACAGTCATATTTTCAGCTTGTTTTTACTGCTGATGGGGTTTCTCAGGTAAGAAGGACTAAGAATATCCTGTACTCTCTTTGCTTGAAAGTTGCCTTTTCTATTATCTTCACCTCTTTGCCTGTGACAGACAATTTCAAGCTTGGTTACCAAGCTGCTCCCAGGCCTATCTCTAACTCACATATATTCTGTGCTCCGTAGGTCCTTCTTTATTGGAAAGAATTCAGAGGATCTTATCTCTTAAAACTCAACATCCCTGTGAATTGAGATGGTAAATCAACCAAATAATTCAATCAGCAAGGATTTAAAAAACAGATTCTCAGAGACCATTCATTCCAACATGTTCTTGAACAAAAAGTTCATTTCTAGAAATCCAAAAGAGGAGACTCTTAACTTGCAGTAGATGTTGGGAGAGGGAAGGAAAGGTGAAGAATGAAACAGTATTTGCTTTGATTGGCTCTAGAGAGAAGACTTGAGAGGAAATAATGGAAAACTTTAAAGAGTCAGGTTTCATCTCAACATAAGAGCAAATACCATAATGACTAGTATGGCAGCTGCATGAGCACACAATGAGGACATTATGGATAATTTCTTTTTAGGTTCAGGTTGGATAAAATGATCTCTAAAAGTTGATCCTAACTTTGTGTTTTTGTGAATCTGAGCCTATGACTAAAGTTGATATTTTGGGGTGCAGAAGCCTATATAAAAGATTAGGTATATATTCTGCATTACTGGAGTCAACAAAAATTTTGGATGGTCTCCAAAGTTTCTCCCAATTCTAACATTCTTAGGATTAGTTTCCATGGAAATACAATTATGTCTGAAAAAGCAGTAATATTTCTATTTTCTAAAGATTCACCACAATTTTTCAAAATCCTGTCTTCTTTTGTGCAATTTTAATATTTATAGATCATTTATTAATTTGAATCAAGACTCTGGGGGCAGAAAAACATTTAACAGTCAATTAAAAAAAATTAAGGAATAACAGCACCAGAATTGTCAGCGGGCAATAATTGCAACATATAAGAAATGATTTTTCAAGGACATAGCTACTATGCAAAGTCAATTGCCTTTGTCTGTCTGTAGAAAGTCCTATTTTTCATAAAGAAACTTCAATTGTAATTAGACATAAACTTTGATAGATAACATTTTAAAATGAACATAATTGAAAAAAAATTATTGTCCCTTATATTTAAAAAAATGCTCCATTGTAATTCAGACAAGAAAATTACTATTTTCCCAAGTTTTGAGAGCTATTACCTAATCCTAATGACTATTTTTCCATTCCAAACTGGGATCAGGATATTTTTTTCTGCAGTCATAATCATAATTCAAATTTGTATAGCACTTTAGAATTTGGAAAAAGCTTTTTCCAAAGTGCGTTTTTAAGTGAAGCATTTATTCAGTGGAATATTCTGATGAACTTCCTCCATAATTTTTTTTCTCATCTCAATAGAAAAGCAAGAAAAGCTGCTCTGAAAGATCCATTGTAATGGAAGAGAGCAGTGAGGCAGATAATCTAAAACTAGATTTTTAAAAAGGCATTTGAAATATAGTTTCTTTTCTTTCTCATAAATTTCCCTTCCTAATCATGGTTTACTTTGGCCAATATTAAAATGAATTTGGATTATGATTATGGGGAAAGGTAACTCAAAAATGTCTTAAGTAGAAAGGGGATATAGTTTAAGATTACAGTCATCCATGGAGAATACATAAAATGAATCATCCATTTGAATTTCATGTCCCAGAGGAAACTTCCAACTATAGGGATACAAATGCAAATTAAGATATTCTTTCAGTGTGAAAATGGAGCTTCCAAAGGATTACACCATATCTGTAAATTGGCAAAAATAAATGATTCATAAAAGAAATGTTAATTCTGTACTGGAGGGAAAATGTTAATTTTCTTTTTCAAAATTCCATTGAAAAAAGCTAATGTTTAATCAGTTTGAAAAATTAATTACTTGTATTCCTATATTAAGAAGTCAGCTTTTAAAAAAATCTTAAAATCAATATATTTTACCTTTTCAAGAGTTCTTTTTGTAGTGGCAAAGAAATGGAAAGTGAGAGAATACCTCAATTGGGGAATGACTATACAAGTTATTGTATATCATTGCTATGGAGTACTATTGTTCTATAAGAAATCATGGTGGAAACTTAGAGAAGAATGAAAAGAATAACGTGAGCTGATGCTGAGTGAAAAGAGAAGAACTAAGAAAACATTGTATACATTAATAACAACATTGTGAGATGATCAACTATGATGGATACAACTCCTCTCAACATTTCAGAGATCAAGGACTACCCTGAGGGACATGTTAAGGACATTGACATCCACATGCAGAAGAAAAAAACATGGAATCTAAATGTATGTTATATGTTCACTTTTCTAAAACTTTTCATTTTTTTCCTTTCTTTCTTATGCTTTTTCTTTCCCCTTAATTCTAATTACCCTCTCACAAAATGACTTCTATGTAAATAGTTAAACATGAAGATACATGTACAACTTTTATCAGACTTTGCCACCATAGAGAAGGGGGAAAGAAGGGAGGGTGGTAGAAAAATGTGGATTCATAAATTTGCTAATAGATGAATTTTGAAAAGCTACCATTGCATGTAATTGGAAAAATAAAATAAAATTTCAATTAAAAATCAATATATTTTAAATATCACTTTTTCTACCTCCATCAAAATTTAAATATAATACACTATTGTATTCATTCACTGGAACTTTGGGAAAATTTCTAACTCTGTGCTTGGGTATGTAAATATATGTATGGGAGCACATATGTTTTCCTTGTTAATTAACACAGATCTAAATCTTCCCATTTGTTTTCACTGCTTCCTGTAAAGAGATATAATCATATCATATAAGTGGTCAGGTGCAAGACTGAATACACACAAATATATTTGATGGTACTATTTCTAAGTCTTTTCATTAAATTTGATCATTATCTAATACTATTTTAATTTATCTTCCAGTCTTAAATGCTCACTAATACTGATAGCAGTGAAGATAAAAATATGTGAAGGATCTATTATTTCTCTGCTATTGAGACCTCCCAGCATGGGAATTTTCAACAACAGCATAGACTGCAACTGAGAATTATCTAAAGAAAATAAATCTCTTAAGCAATTTGCCAAGGATCACACAATGAGTGTGTTGGGGGAGATTCTTCCTTGTTGTTATGTAATATCTGAAATTAAGTCCTGTTAATTCTTTTTACTATGTCTTGGATTTGTCTTTCCTTCTCCATCCTCATTGCTAGGGAGATAAGTAGCATAGTGATTTGGAATGCTAGTCAAGAAGTCCTGAATCTGATACTAATTAGCTATGTGACTCTAGGCACATCATTTAACCTCCCTGTGCCTCAGTTTCCTCAACTACAAAATGAGGGAACTGGACTCAGTGACCCCTATAGTCCCTTCTGTATAAATTTATGATTATATATGGTTCCACCATTTTATCCTGTGATTACTGGATCATTTTCCTGATATTCTTGTACCATACCTTTCCCTATCAAGTCTCCCTGCAACCTGATTCCAGATTAATCTAGATGAAACATTGCTTTTCTAAATTATCTCCCTTAAAGAACCTACAATATAGTGGCTCTACAGATTTCTCACTTCAAATCCAAGCTTTTCAGTCTGGCATCTAAGATTCTCCACAACCAGCCTCTCACTCCACTATCTTCACTTCTGCAATCATGCCAGTTTCCCAACTTGGTCCCTATCATGATGTCTCCATGCCTTTGCTCATGATTGCCCTTGCTCGGGAATACTTTGTCATAGTCTTTCTATTTAATTAAATTATATACTTTCTTCAAGACCCAAAGAATATACTTAATCTTCCATTTAGCTTTCCATGCCTATCTCATCCTATCATTTTTCAATTCTATATTTTCCTTTAATATATTTTGTTCTAACAAAGCTGAAATTTTATTGGATATTATTTGTATAGTTTTTTTATTAGATTCATAGATATGTTACTTGCCTCCCAAAGAGGACTAAAAGGTTATAGAGGTTAGTTCACATCTTGGGCATTCCTTTAACAACCAACAAATAGGAGGTGCTTAAGAAATTCATGTTGAACTTACTAAAATTACTGAAATGAAGCAATCCGAGCAGTGCTAAGGTAAGTGAACTGAAAAAGAAATTGTAATATCACAGACATTATCACTGGGTATCCAAATGAAATTGATTTTAGAATATGGAAACAAGGAACTTGAAAACTGACTTTCCTGCAATCATCTGTCCATGATAATAAAAAAGCTATGGACATATTTAGTCAGATAAACTTGAGAAGTTTTCATTCAAACTTCCCTTGATTCTTTGTTTTGTCACCTGGGACATAGATGACAATTTTCTTACATCAATTGCTATGAAGGCAATGACCAAGAAGAATGGGGGTAGGTGATAGGAAAAGACTGAAGGGGAAGAAAAAACTTAGCGCTTTTAAACTGAAAGACAGCTGTTCATATACACCATGCTGAGAGACTATAAAGGAATGATAATTCATCATTCTCAACACCATTATCAACTAATATTACTGTAAGCTGACAATGTATAAAGATTTGTCATAGGTGATTATAATATCTAGTGTTCTAAATTTCCCAAATAAATATATATTCCTATATACATATAAATGTCTGTGTGCTGTAATTCATATGTTGAACATATAAATGTGCTTTATACATTCATTTAAATGACTAGGACAATGTTTTCTTAATATCATATGTTTATATACTTGTATACACATAAACATGCTCTCACATATACATATACATATACATATATATATATATATATATATATATATATATATATATATATATATAGGAAAGATGTTATTTATGATTGATTCTAAGATTCAATATTTTATATTTAAATAGACCACTTGTATCCATGACATGGACAAAGAGTATTGCTTTTTTTAAAAAATTCCTCTTTCCCCACCACTGTTTTAGAGCAACAACCTTTGGGAATTCACTATTTAAATAACAAGTCTGTCCTAAGTTTATTTGTGTTTCTAGTAATGTTGATGACTGATGACTAATAAAATTGATTGGATTAAGTAGAGGTAGTTGGACTCCTTTGGTGACTTTGGTGGTTGAGTAAAAATAAATGGTGATTACATAGAGATTAGTCATTATGTTTGTAAGGAAAAAAAGAATTCCCTGAGAGTACCTGATTCATTCCTATCATCTTAACCTGGTTTTTTTTCTCTGTTTCATAGAATATCAGAATTGAGAGTGTTCTTATAGATTTCCTTGTCCAGTGATTTTCAACATGTTGTGTATCATGGTCTCCTTAACCAATCTGGTGAAATTTATGAATCCCTTCTCAGAATAACATTTTTTAGTTTATTTTGAAAGGCAAATGGAGTTAAGTGGCTTGTCCCAGAACAATATTTTAAATGATAAAATAAAATACATATAATTACAAAAGAAACCAAATATTAGGGAAAATAAAGATTTTTCTTTTTACACATTCAAGATCATGGACCCTCCTGAATGATTTGCAACCCCATTTGCTGGTCCATCAACATCAAGTTAAATCCTGCCAATCTAGTTCAATTCATGTCTGAATAAGAATCATTTTCCCAATATTCCAAACAACTCTTCATCCATTAGTTGCCTGAAAAGTTATAATAATAAAGAAGGAACTTGCTTCTTTCCTGTGTAGCCAATGCTACATTAGCATAGCTCTAAGTTTCAGATTGCTTATACCTAGAAGGAACAGCATATGCTTTCTCTGCAACTTATATACATTACCCCTGGTTCTTGGATAGAGTGGAACAAATCTAATCCCTATTTTGATTCAAGAACTATCAAGTACCTATTTTGTGACAGACAACAGACACTGGAACTGGCTCTGCTCTCAAAATTTTACTTGGGGAAGAGTGGAGATAGACAGGAAAGACACAGCATGTACTAAGATAAATTAAAAAAAAAGGTTGTGGACTGGCCCATATAGCAAAACTCTAAAACTCTAAGGAAACTCTAAAGGAAAGGGGAAGAAGGCAAAAAATGGGGAAAAAATTATAAAGGAATGGCAAGTTGTTAATAATAGATTTGTAGTTTCATGTGCAATGATCTCTTTTTTATTATTGTACTGTTATGGAAATGCTTGTGTAATTTAATAAATTAAATTTTTTTATTATTGTGTTATATTGGTATCATAAGGCTATGATTATCAGTTACCTAAGTTGTATTAAATAAAAGCAATTGCTTTATTTCCAATTCTAAGACATTTCCATGAATCATAATATCAAACACTTGTAAATCACTTTACAAAGATTAGCTCACTTAAGTGCTAGTATCATTCTTGTTTATAAATGAGAAAACTGAAGGTGAAAAGTTAAATGATTTGCTAGTAGCTGTCTGAAACAAGATTTAAACTCTGTCTTCCTTTCCAAGTTTACTTCAATATCCCTAGCTGCCTCCATTAGAATAATTACACCATTCGCTATATTCCAATATGAATGATGTTCAAGCTCCTCAGAAAAAAAGAAATAATAAACCAGATCAGAAGAGAGAGAAATCTACCTCAGGAGAATCTAAGAATTCTGCCTCATGAAATGGATTCCACCGGAACAAAAGTTGTTCCTACCAAAGGAGAACTCAGTTCTTCAAAATGTACTATCAATAACAGTAAACTATCTCCAATTGGAGCAGAAGCTGATGCTCAGTACTTCTGTGCACTGGACAGTTTTCTTAAATAGACATTTATATGCTTTGAATGATGATTTCTGAGTTTTTCAATTTGTCTCACCTGCCAACCACTTTTAGGAGTACCTAAAAATCTCCTTAGGATCCTGTACTCTGCCCTACTTTCTATGTCAACAAAGTACTAAAGTCTGTAACATCTTCTTTGTTTCTTTCCTACAAAGGGTAGGCCCCCCCCCATTTCTTCACCCTTCAATAAATCACTGGTTTTGTGGGTATCTTGGAGTTAGCATAGGACCATCAGATGAGTATCCCCTCAGTTTCTAATTCTTTTCTACCACTAAAAGAACTGCTATAAGTACTTATACAAATGTTTCTACAAATAGTGTTGTTGTTGCAAGTTCTTCCCTGTTTCCTGCTTTCCTTCTAATTTTAGCTATATTAGATTTGTTTATGCAAATAATTTAATTTCATCAATCAAAATTATCCAATTTACTTCTCCTAATGCTCTCTATCTCTTGTCTGGCCATATAATCTTCCCTCCCTCATTGATCTGACAGGTATATTCTTCCATGCTCTCCTAATTTACTTCTGGTATCACTCTTCATGCCTAAATTATTTTGACCTTATCTTTCTATACAGTGTGAGATGTTGATCACTGTCTAGTTTCTCCAAAACTGATTTTCAGTTTCCCTAACAATTTTGTCAAATATTTAGTTCTTAACCCAAAAGTTCAGATCTTTGGTTTTATCAGCCACTAGATTACTATGATAGTGTGTACCTAATCTCTTCCACTGATCTACCAATCTATTTTTTACCAGTAACTTCACCGAAGTATATGATTTTTTTCCCCAGATACCACCAAGTGATTACAGATTGTCCTCTCTTACTCCTTAGCATCCTTATCCTTGTCAAAAATAGGAATACACTTAGTAAATTTATTCATCAGGGGGTGACTAGGTGGTGCAGTGGATAGACCACTGGCCCTGGAGTCAGGAGTACCTGAGTTTAAATCCAGCCTCAGACACTTAATAATTACCTAGCTATGTGGCCTTGGACAAGCCACTTAACCCCATTGCCTTGCAAAAACCATAAAAAAAATGCCCATCACCTGCTTCTTGAAATAGGAGGATCTCACAGGAAAAGCACCCCCATAGTATACACAGCAAGGTCTGCTTTCTTTAATTTTGCTATTCCCTGATCTTCTGTCTTAGGATGGGGTGAAACAATGAAATTTAAGTACTTTGCAAACCTTAAAGTCCTATATAAATGAAAGTTTTCATTTGTAATCCTACATTTAGTTATCAGCCCTCTAGTTTGATAATTATTACATTGCTTGAACTTTCTATTATAATCATGTTAATCTCAAGAAATTTTTATAGATCAAAGCTTGAGTATGTCCTAGGACTTGTTTAATGATTGGTCTCTCCGAGGAAAACAATGGAAAAACTGTGTACATATAGTAAGTTTAATCTGCATTATTAGCACTTTATTAAGTTTAGATAATAGACAAAGCAATAAATCAAGTCCTGGTTTGTAGTAATTGATGATTTTTGAGAAGTATAAATTATCATATTAATAATTGAACAACTGTCTATCTAGATCTGATTAAAGCTGGCTCCACTGCATAGTGTACAGCAATAAATGAACTATGGAGAAAAAAATTAAGAATGGTGGGGGAGGGACAGCCATGCTAGGTTTCCAGTCAATCAACCAAAAAAACAATAAACATTCTTTAAACTCCTACTTATGTGTTAGACACTGTTCTTGACTCTAGGGATAAAACATTTTAAAATGAGGCTATCTTTGTCCTCAAAGAACTTGTATTTTACTAAACTGGTTCAACACTTCTTGGAGAATGTTAGAAAACTTTAGTCTAATAAATTGCAGTGATTGTGTTTGAAACCCCAGATCACAGAGTATCATGCCCATTCCAGTACCAGTGTTGATTTTTTTTATTATTCCCTACCCTACTGATAGATAGGTGGGTTTTGCTTGTTTGTTTGGGTGGTAGTGGTAAGATACATAGGGCATTTGGCAAGATATCCTCTCTAGTCTTTGTGGGTCTAGTGGATAGATCAATCATGGTCTGAGGTTCTGTGCATGATGAAAGAACTTCAGAAGAAATTGAAGTGTGAGACTGACTATATGATCTAATGCAAAAATGCACATGCATCAGAAATTAAATGTATATAACAAATAGAGATCTCTATATAGCTTGATACTATTCTTTGCTCAGGATCAAATCATTACATCCCAAAACTGGACCTCATCTCTTGCTAGCCCAGTCTCAGACTTTGTTGTCATTCATAGTTTTAATCGTATATATATATATATATATATATATATATATATATATATATATATATATATATATCCCCTATTTTCTCAGGCCTCTCTCCAATGGAAATTGAACCCTCCCATACAATAATTGCTGCTACAATGAACTGATCTGGCAAGATAAGCAGTATTTTTTCCCTTTTACTCTTCATCTGGCTATATTTCCTTATCAGGCAGTTCAGTTGTACAAGGCTTAGAGTACTGGCCCTGTATCAGGAAGATCTGTTCAGATTTGAACCTAAATATTTAGTATCTGCGTGACCCTGTGCAAGTCACTTAACACTTTTTGTTTCAGTTTCAGCATCCTGGGATTATTATAAGGATCAAGTGAGATAATATTTATAAAGCATTTTCTAAATCTTAAAGCATTCCATAATGCTAGCTAACTGGTTATAAGACTAACATTCGTTTTTCTATTATTTACTTTGACTTTCTTTTTATTCTTTTCATTTGCATTATTGTTATTTTCCATTGCTCATATGACTGCATCAGTCATTCAAGTCTTCCCAGGTTTCTCTGAATTCCTCATATTTAATGATTTCATTTCCTTCCAGCATCATATTGCATCTCTTAACAGCAATTGTTCAATCATGCCACTCTGCAGTTTACAAATAGTTACATAATTTTCTCTTCTTAACTGTGCTAAAAAATACAACCTAATCACTGATTTTAAAAAAGGAACTTAATTACCATACAAGAAAATAAGGTGAGGGTATACTAGATTTTTATATGAAAGCACATACCCAATATTTCCCCTATTCTCTTCCTCTGCTCTCCACGCCATTTCCCAGCCCAGTCCTCAATCTTAGCAAGCAGTTTTATTCTGGCACTTAAAAGAAATGTGAAATATATGTGAGTGTTTTTTCATGTAATTTCAATGTGGGCATATGAATGGAGTTGGCACAGAAAAACAACAAACTCTTGGGATAGTCTAAGCTGACTTAAATATCTCTAAACTTGGCAAAATCCACAAAAGCCCAATGAAGCAAAATATATTCTACCTTAATTGCTTCCTCCCAGAGAAAAAGGCAATAACCTTGACATTGATGAATGAACAGATGAATAAAAATGTGAATGGCAAAATATCTATTGTTGTGCAGTAGTTTGAGTTGTGTCTGACTCTTTGTGACTCCACTTGGGGTTTTCTTGGCAAATATAATGAGTGGTTTGCCATTTCCTTCTCCAGCTCATTTTATGGATAGAACTGAGGGAAATGAAGTTTAAGTGCCTCACCTAGGGGCACACAGAGAAAGATGTCAAAAACCAAATTTGAATTCACAAAGATGAGTGTTCCTGAATCGAAGTTCAACACTCTACCCACACTTAGCTATCTCAAAAATATATTTAGTATATGCTATGGCAGGCATTGTGCTAATTGGTGGATACAAAAGTGAAGACAAACATACAAAACAGTCCCCATTCTGAAGGAGCTTATATTTTCATAAAGGAAAACTCTCTCTCTCCATATATATGAAAGAACTTCAGAAGAAATTGAAGTGTGTATATATATTCATATATGTATGTACATATATATGCATATATGTATGTATATATATAGAGAGAGTGATTTGGACAGAGAAGTCCATAGATGGTGAATGCAGTCATGGCATATTTCATGAGCATGCCTTTTCTAGAAAGTGCTGCGGATTTGGATAATGGAAGAGAAGGAGAAGGGAATAATGATAACCAAGAGTAGAATGAAAGGTCAGAGACCAGTCTGCCTATGATATATGTTCATAAATCTGGTGCCCAGAGTACCATGGTGGAGCTTGAATTGAGCTAAAACAGGGGCATTGCATCTTGAAGATCAATGAAGTGGGTTACGTGACTGAGGTGCTTTTCCATTAAAATGAGAATAAACGGAAATCCACCTACTTCTTAATATCTTCTCCATCCAGGGCTGCTGACTCAAGTACACACTGTTACATTGTGGAAAGCAGTTATATTGTAAATGCAAATAGGATATTTGAATTTATATGGTTTGGGAAATATTCAGAAGAAAGGAACAGTTTAAAATTGAAATTCAGGAGACTGACTAATGAGCAATCAGTGAACCCGCTCCTTGCTGGAGGACAAATTGTTTGCATCCTAATGTTTGTATAGTGTTCCAAAATACATCAACGTCTCTGATTTAACCTCAATCACAGCCTTTCTAGGCTGGGAGAAATGTTATTGCAAAATTTAGACTGAACTGCAAGATAAGTGTGACTGTTATTTTTAGAAACCAAACTGAGATCTCAACTTTCATTAAATATATATGTATTTACCTTGTACCTCAATAATAAACAACCTCACATACAACTTAGCAGAGGGTATCCATTTTTCCCTCCATAATTTGTACATCATTTAACCTGAGGGACTCAGGCAATTAGATGCCTTTTCCCTTGTACATCAAAAAGGTAATGATAATATATGCCAGTCCTTTCATTAGAATAATTTTGGAGATTTATTCAGTAGTGTTTGTAAAGCACTGTGGGAACCTTGTGTACAAATATATCATCTCATCATTAAGTCATAGGTTTAAAACAAAGATTTTCATGACTTCTGGATGGAGAAGATATTAAGAAGTAGGTGGATTTCCATTTATTCTCATTTTAATGGAAAAGCACCTCAGTCACGTAACCCACTTCATTGATCTTCAAGATGACCAATCTTCAGGATTACCAATCCCCCCCCCCATAATAGCATTAGAAGTTTTTATCTTACTTTTAAACAAGAAAATATTTCTAAGAAGAGTTGAAATTTTATCTTACAAGCATCTGATACCCATTACTGAACTTGGGTTCCTGACTCGTATGTAATTAGAGAACCTCACTTAAAAGTAGTTAGGCTTCCAATAGTGTACACTTTTGCTAATGTTCAGGAGTTCTGGATAGATCTGTAATTTCAATCACACTTCTTCTACCAGTGGAGAATTATGAGTCTTCTCCCTCAACTCAAATTTTTTTCCTGAATTTTTGTGGTCAAAAATAAATGATCTCCTATGTTGTAGACTAATCTTGATTCAGGCTACTCTAGTGTTTTTGGTTAGGAATTGGAAGAAAATGGGAAATGTAAATCATGTAAATAAATATCATAACCTGAGTAATGTTCTTGTTTAAAAAATACATATATATTTCATATATATAAGCATAAATAAATAAAATTATATATAAACAAATATATGTATATTTATATCCTTTATAAAATTACATATTTTATTTTGTGATTTTTAAGAATATTATTTTGAGAAGGGATCCAATGAGTATAGCAAATTGTACATATTGTCTACAGCACAAAAAGTTAAGGATCAGTGTTCTCACATGGATTCTGGTTACAATAAAAAGAATAGCATTCACTCAGGGTCTCTTGTTTGGTAGCTCATATACTGGATCATTTTATATGTTTGACATGAGCAGTAGGTAATTGTCCTGATTAGAAAGTAGATCCTAAAATACTCAGGACATTACAAGCTTTAGGAAATGACATAAACAAAGGTATGGAGATAGGGAAGTCTAAAGCTTTGCCATGAAGTATCTTTCAACTGGAGAAAAGAGTACATATTTTATGCATTTGAAAATATTGTTTTAAGAAACAATAGGTTCTCCAAATCTGCCAAAGTGTACAAGACATACAAAAAAGGTTTAAATGAATTATCTAATAGGCAACAAAAGGCAATTTATTAGTTATAGCATGAAGAGAATATTCAGCAAATATACAGGGCTGGTTCAGTTAAATATGAAGCATTTTACCTCCATGAGGATATATAGAGTATGATAATTCTATTGTCAGTAAGATATCTGTCAAGACTGAGAAATCCTAATTTCTTATAGGCTTAGATTATTGGGACACTGTATCAAAGACTCAAATCTAATCTTCTGGACCAATCAAATCTCAGAATAGCTTTCTTACATTTTTCTTGGGGTGGGGAGGGAGGAGTGCAGGAAAGAGGGAAATATATAGATTCCGGTAGTGATTTTTCTTAACATAATCTAGTAGTAAATCTTCTTGTGATTATGAACCTTTTCAAGCTCTGAACCTAAAATATAGAAAAAAGGTGGTATAGTGGATAAAAATGTCAAACTTGGAATCAGAAAGACTCATATTTCTGAGTTCAAATCCAGTTTTAAATGTTTACTAGTTTTATGAACCTCGGCAAGTCAACCTTTGTGCCTCAGTTCCTCATTTGTAAAATGAAATGGAGAAGGAAATGGCAACAGAATCTTTGCCAACAGAATCCCAAATGGGGCCACAAAAGTCAGACACACCTGACATGTCAGAATAACAATATCTAATAATAATTGCTAGTTCTAGGCACTATACTAAGTGACCTATAATTTTTATTTCATTTAATTTCACAACAACCCTGGGGAGTAGGTGCTATTATTATTATTATTATTATTATTATTATTATTATCATTACCTTTTATATATAAGGAACCTGAGACAAATAGGTTACATGAATTGCCCAAGGTTTTTACAAAGTAAATAAGTATCTGTGTAGGGATTTGAACTCAACTCTTCATAATACTAGATCCTCAGAGGTTCTATCTACTGTATCAGAAGAAGCTTGTTCTTTATTACAAAGAGTTGAGTACCTGGGATTGATACTCTCCTCTTGGAGATGAGAGGTGCCTCAGTTGATGAATCTTCAGAAACAATATGGGGGAAGCATTCTGATGGTTGTGGAGCTAGGGTTTTCTTCCTTTTCAAAAAATTGTTGAGCTTTAAGACTTTAAACCGACAGCACAACAGCATCTATTCTTTCCTTGTGGGAGAGATAGTCATGGATTTCAGCTGAGTCAGAAGATGGAAGCAGCAAAGGACCCAGTAGAGCAAGAACTGTAATAACTTTGAGCCCAGTGGAGCAGCATCTAGACCAACTGGGTCTATTGGAGCAGTTTGACAGAGACCACAAGACTTATCCAGTGGAAACTATGAAGCCAGGGGGAGAAGGTGTCCAACAGAGACTATAATAACAGCAGCAAGGAGTAACCCAGTGAGAACAGCAAGAGCAGTGTAATGATATCACTATAACATTTTGGCAACCCTGAAGCATCAAAAGTTTAAGTTGCCCTTCCACATAACACATCCTTTTTTTAATCCCTATATGTCCCCTTTCTTATATGCCCTCTGTAATAGTGCCCTAACAAAATATATTACCATTGTGTATGCATTGACAACAATTATTAACTATATGGAAATAAAGTTTCCCACATGACAATTTTTTCCCATTGATTCTGTGTATGTTATTAAGATAATATATTCCAGTAATAGGGAAATATTTTATTACTTTTGTTATTGCATGCTTTTTTTATTTAAATAATTCTGTCATATAAGAATATTAATATTGATATATTGAAGGGGCTCATTATTTATGATTTAGACTAGGATTCAGAGTTACTTGAGGATGAGAATAGTTTCTTTGAAAGGTGAATTAGAGAGCTTCCCAAATGTTAAAAATTCTGACTACCACAGAAATAAGTTATAGATGCTACTAGATAAAAGCATGGTGGTATATAGGAAAAAACATATGCCTTGAAGCACAGACGATTTGGGTTCAAGTACTATCTCAGACATTTATCTGTGACTGTGGATAAGTCTCAATTTCTCAAGAAGCCAGGTAGCTACCCAAGCAGATGTTGATCTGTCTCAGTTTAGAGAACTATACTAATGATTGAAATCACTGATCTGAACAACCAGATTGCACACAATTAAAAAATTGTCATTTCTCCTATTAAATAAACTTCAGTGGCTTCCTTTTGAAGGATAAGATTGTTAAAACTTGCAGAATCTCAAGAAAAATCATATGATCTATTACCTTTGTTTTACAGAGAGGGAAACCTAAGGCCCAAAGTGGAAAAGTGATTTGATAAAGGTCTTTTGGGTCATTAATAAAAGAATTGTGATGGAAACCAAGGCCCTTGAACTCCAAATACTATATTCCTTTCATGTTATATAACGTGATGCCTACTCATTGAAATATTGTGAATGTCTTTCCCCAGATCATTCAAACCCCTTAGACCCTGGTTCTGCAAGTTTCATTTAGTCAAAGGAATTCATTGATATCCTAAGGTTACTTCTTGACTATGTGGGTAAAGAATTCAGACTAGATAGTATATGTATGATCTCATCTGCTTGGTATTACTAGATTGTTGAAATGTGACTTTCTAATGACTTAATCTTTTCTGACCTTTTCTAAGCCCTGATTGAGAATACAACCTGCACCATAAAATGAGCTAAATGAAATCTGAGGTTGCAATTGAAGAGAGAGAACTGAAATTTTTCATTAAATCCTGTTTAATGAGATAGAGCAACAGTTGAAGCATCATTCTGCAGCTCAAAGGAAAGGTTCTCAAACAGGGCTTTCTGACTCACTAGATGGCTGTGATGACATCCTTCTTCTTAAATAGATTCATCAATATTGCATCGAAGCCTTATTGAGCAATAGGTGAAAAGGCAGGAGCTCCAATAATATTGTCTCAATGTGGAGTCAATCTACTAGTCTTGACTCAATGTTCATTAAGATTCAAGCTGTTGAGCTTAACATGTGTGAAGAATAAACAAAATAGTGATTAGGATGAACTAAAAGGGAGGAAATCGCCAATACAGAAGACTGGAAAATAGTTTTAAGATTCATTCTGCCAGGGAAGCTAGGTGGCACAGTAAATAGAGCACCAGCCCTGGAGTCAGGAGGACCTGAGTTCAAATCCAACCTCAGACACTTAATAATTACCTAGCTGTGTGGCCTTGGGAAAGCCACTTAATCCCATTGCCTTGCAAAAACCTAGGGAAAAAAACCCCAAAACAAAAAATACCCCATACTATCATGGTAATCAGAGAAAATACTCTATTGGAGAGAAGATATTAGAGAGCCATAACATATAAACTATTTCAAAGATGTCCAATCTAAAAAATAACCCAAGACATCAGTCAGGTGGTCAAGGATCTGCAAAAATACCTTATCATCAAAATGAACTGCTGCCCTTGGGGAAGTTGACTGAAAACTCTGGCAATTGGGGGAACAAGAGCATTGGAGATTTCAATAAGCCATATCTAAGAAATATTCATCTACCTATCACAACCAAAGAGCTGACACCAGATAATAATTTACATGAGAATTCAGAACAAAAAATTTTAATCAAAGTAACCCTTTGTAAGTTTCATACATTTTATAATACTATTAAATTGCTATCTAAAAGGTTAAAACAGCATGATATAGGGGGTAAGTTCTGGGATCAGTCAAAGAATTTGGATTTCACTCTTGGCTTTGCCATATATTAGCTGGAACCTTGGACAAATCACTCAACTCTTCTTGGCTTTAGTTCCCTCATCTCCAAAGCAAAGGGGATGGATTAGATGATATCTAAGGTGCTCTCCAGATCTTGTGAATCTGAGTGTCTGACTGCCTGGGAAATTATATTGAGCTCAATTATATTCAATTACAAAGCTCAACCCCAAGCTAGGCATTGTGTGAGTGTGTGTGTGAGTACATGTTTGCTGAGAACATTTAGATGTAAGTCAAAAACAGTACTCTTTTTTTAAATGGCTAGTAATAAAGTAACATTGTGATTTGGGGACTTTGGAAGGTATACAACAAAAGGGTTTGATATATGAGTTCTGTCTCTAGGAAGTGCAGATTTCCAGTTTATTACACAGACAATCTCAAATATACAGGATCAAAAATAGATTTCCAGTTTATTAAACAGGCAATCTCAAAATGCCAAAATGTGGTAGGAGTAGGAAGCTGATGATACCCTCAGTTGTAATAATTCAGTTTTATACATTGAACATTGTCACTTAAGTCACTTAAGTTGTATTCATTTTTAATTTCCTGGTCTCTGTTTCTTGTGGTGCAGCCTAGTTCCCACATCCATGCCTTTGCCTTGGTTGATCCTCACACCAAATATGCTCTTTACTTCTTATCTTCTGGAATCTCTAGTTTCCTTCAAGACTCACCTAGAGTGCTTCCCTTCTATGATTAACTTAGATTTACTTTTCATTTATCTTTTATATACCTATATAGGTACATGCTGCTTTTTTCTTAACAACTTTAGCAACTTGAACTTTAGCAACTTGAAAACAGAAATAACTTTGCTATTGTATTAGGAGTCTTAGAATCTAAGATGTTGCCTGCTACATAGTAGATAAGAAATGTCTGTTAATGAAATGATTGATTACTTGAAATACAGCATGGCATAATGGATAGATACCTGATCTTAGTGCCAGGAAGATATGGGTTAACTTTTATCTCTGACACATATTGGTTATTTAGTTCTGAGGCAGATAAGTGGCACAGAGAATAGAGCAACAGGGATTGATTAATGAAGACCTGATTCCTTAAGTCACTTAAAAGTTCGCCTTGATCCACTGGAGAAGGAATTGCCAAGAAAATCCCAAATTAGTTCACAAAGACTCAGAAATGATTGAACAACAGCAACATAGGACACTGACTATTAAATAATACTTTAAAAGCTCTTGTTACAGCTATCATTTAGTCTTGCTGTAAGGATCGAATTACATATATACATACATATATGTATATTTGTATGTATATATTATTTTAATATATATATAAAATTTGTAAACCACAGTTCTATTTATTATCATAGCATTCCTGTAGGAAGACAGTAAATCTTTATTGTCCCCTCTGTTTTAGACCAACAGCAGCTTAGTTTTCTTTTTCTCCAAGAATCTTGTCGTTTCTACCTCTATGACACCATTTGCATTTGTCCTATTCATTCACAAGTGACCACCCTCATCATTTTTCACTTGCACTATTGAATGATCTTCTTAATTAGTCTCAAGATTTTCAATACTTCTAGAAATATTCCACAAGTCATGCAAGTACTTTTCCTAAAGCACAAGGCTGACCATGTTATTCCCCTACTAAAGAAGTTTCACTGACTTCCTGTTATCTCTATGGATCAACTTATCTCAGCTTGTCCCTATTCTACCTTTCTAGTCTTGCTACAAATTTCTCCCCCATACCATCTGTGGAGGGGCCAAATTGACTTTATTACTGCTTATCATGTGTGACACTCCATTGCCCGACCCAACCCCTATTTTCTAAATCATCACCGCCCCCCATCCCTAGAATATATTCCCTCCTTACCTCAATCTATTGGAGTCCTTGAATTTCTTTAGGATTCAGTTGGAATGCTAACTTCTGCATAAGAATCTTTTTTGGTCTCCCTTACTGTTAGTACCTTCATCTATCAGTTTACCTTTTACCTTCTTTGTATCTGATTTATATAAATATATATATAATATATTTCATTATATATTGATATATTATTATATGTTATATTATTAATGTATATTTATATATTTGTATAAATACATATATACATATTTAGCTTAGGAAAATTGTAAGGGACCTCATCCTTTCTTAAACTGATTAGTTGGACCCTCTGAAACAAGGGTATAAATTCCCCTTCAGGTTTGATAATTGTATACTTTATATTGTTTATGTTCTAGTCATAATGATAGGATTCCAGTATGGAGTCACTTAGGCTAAGTGGAAATACAACTACTAACTCTGTGTCAGACAAATAAGTCTTGAAAACTTTTTGATTGGATAAACTCTTGATCTACTGCAGGAGTCTTGAATCATTCATCTACTGCTTTAGACAGTTAATAAAAGCCCCCCACCCACTAGACTGAGAATTTCCCCCTACTCAAACTTCACCGAAGATAAGAATTGATAAAGGACCCCAATAACTTTTTCTACCACATTTGTGATTAGGAGATTAGGAGTGCCCTCATTTACATCTAGCATTGAATGCCTGTTCCCAACTAAGTTCATTATTATGGCACATAATATTGCCACCTGAACCCCAACTTTGAGCATTTTTTTCTTCATGACATATTTTTCCCCTCCTTTCTCCAGGATAAGTTTCCTGGGGATACATTTCTTTTTGCTTATATTGCCATAGTATGTTCACATATGCCTTTATTTTGTATGTTTTTATGTCACATAATAATAAAGCTCACAATTATATCATCTTCCTGTATATTAATTATCTAGAATCAGGTATTTGTTTTATAATTCAAGCCAAAAGTCAAATAAAGCATGGGACTTTTTGAGTAACCCTGAGGATTTGGGACAATGCTTTCTTTTAGGCTTCAATTCAATCTCTCCACTTTTAACCACCAGTGAAATATGGCAACATTTAAGTACTTAGCATCAATTAGTTTTTTTTAGAAGGATATCTATTGTAAAGAGAAACAAAAACTTAAGCACAAAAATTTATTTCTGAAAATATTAGTGGATACAGTCTCTCCTGTAATACCCTGTTCTCTAGAGAGAGAGAGAGTAGGTTTAAAATTAAACATATATTCATGAACATGTGTCATTTGAAATTTATTTCCAGAGGGAACATAACAATTGAATCGATGAGTCCCCACTTTTGCTGTTCCTAAGTACTGTGTTAAACCTGAGTCTCCAAAACCTTAACTAGTGCCTTGTCTGAATTCAATCTCCTACAAATCTTAGTAATAGACCCTAGGTCCTCAACTCACTTTTTTGGTACTATTCTCACATTTCAAAGTTCCAAGGTTACAGTCACTTACATTATTCTACCTATTCTACAAGAAGAACAAACATGATAGAGACAAAAAGCACCCTCAGTTCTGTGCGCTCATAGGCCAATTGATAGAAAGTCAATGGTAAATAAAAACCCTTAGGCCTATCTCCCTACTAGGAGGTCAAAGCAGTCCTTGTCACCTCCTTTAAAAAATTTTTTTTAACTATAAACAGCTGAAAAAAAATAGGGTCCTTAACTCTGACCAATGAATACCTTTTGAATTCATCTCAACTGCAATTGACAAGACTGACTCTTCACTATATGTTTAACAGAATGGAATAAGTTGCAGAATGCTTACATAGTTTCAAAATTGAGCTTTTTTCCATTACAAATCATTATCTTTCTGCAAACAGGCTCTGCAACCTCTTAGATGCTGGATTGACTTCAATGAACAAAATGAGGATTCTCATATAAATGAAATGGAGAGACAGAGATAAGGAGAGATGGGGAGAGACAGGAAGAGAGAGACAAACAAAAAGAGACAGAGAGTATAGATATATGTATAGATACCTCTCTATAATGGATATATGAGTATTTTCTTCCCCATTAGATTATAAGGTTTTTGAAGGAAAATATTTTATCATTGTATCTATCTTGACACAGAGTAGAAACTTGTGATTAAATCTATACATGATAATTTCTGGATTTGGGTCAGTGGTTAAAGAATGGGCTGGTTGAGGATTGGAACTGGGGCAAAGATAGGAAAATAACACCCTTAAGTTGAGGCACTCACCAGAGGCACTCACCCAAAGGCAGATTTTCCTAATTCTTTCACTCTTTATATAAAGTCTACCTCCATCTCCTGCAGGTAACATAATGACTACATAAAAGTTCAATCCTTTCTTTTATTTCAACCATAGCTAAAACAGATACCTTCAAAATCACTTTTTTATCAACTGCAAGTTAGAAATTTACAATATATATTCAAACATCATTTAATTCTTATATCAGTCCATCAAATTACATAGCTTATATGGATTTCTTTGTAGTTCTTCTTACAGAATGCAGCATTATAAATATAGAAAGAAAATTTTAAATTAAATATGATTACAACAGTAAATCAATACCTTCCCCTAGTACACAATTTTCTGTGTGTGTATATGTATTTGTATTTATATATTATATAAAGGAAGATGCCACATATTTATCAATGAATTTATTGGCTAAATCAAATAACAAGGTGGAGAGGGTTTTCTCTTCACCAAGATGTGCAGTCCGGGAAGGAATAAATAGATCTTCTTAAAAAACACTCAATAAAGGGCAGCAAAGTGGTATAGTGGATAGAGTACTGGCCCTGGAGTCAGGAGTACCTGAGTTCAACTCCTGCCTCAGACCCTTAATATTGACCTAGCTGTTTGGCCTTGGGCAAGCCACTTAACTCCATTTGCCTTGCAAAAGCCTAAGGGGAAAAAAACTCATTAGGGAGTTTTATTGAAAACCTACACTTGTTTTTAAACTAAGACCCAGAGTGTTGCTACTGATTTTTTTCTTGGGTTCAGTTCTGCCCCTCAATGAATTGCGACACAGGCTCAGGGATGCAAGTTTTGGAAGAAATAGGGATTTATTAAAGGAAGTTACAACATATTAAGAAAGTAATAGAAAAGTTTTAAAAAGTTGAAAGAGAAGACCACGTGTTTTGCTGACTCTATTGTCCAGACCAGCTGGCCAGAGGTCAGCAGGCAGCTGGAAAGTAAAAGGGGGACAAAACTCTCCTTGATTTCCTTAAATTCTCTCCCTGAGTCCATGGGAGGGGGTGGGGACCTGGGACTGACCCAAGTCCCTCATTGGAGATTTTGCCTTTTGGGGAGGGGTCTCTTTTGGGTGGTCTTCCAGGGTCTGTGATCCCTGGCTGCTCTGGCAGAAAGCAATGCAATCCAAATCAGGATGAAGGCCAGGCCCTCAGGTGTGGAAGGATGAAGGAAGATTTCCTTTATAATGCAAAGAAAAGATTTACAAAGTTTGTCTCCAACTGATCTCATCACTCTCATACCCAGGTTTCTCTGCATCAAGAGCACATTAAGAAAAAAAAAAGATGTTGTGCTGAAGAATTTTACTGTTTTTTTTCTATTTTATTGTACTATTCAGAGGATGGTTGTAATAGACAGAAATTATAATTAATATGAATTATCCAATAATAAACCCATTATTGTCATGTTAATGCTGTGTGGGAGGTGGATTCTGTGGCAGCTACTCAGTGATTTTAGTCATTTTAAAGACATTTTTGTTTCCAAGTGAAATCCAATGCTCCTGCAGGGCCCCATTCTGCTTTTTTTCTCTGCATCCAGTGCCCCCTGATTGCAGAGGGTTTTACATACCTATAGACAAGAATCCCTCCAGAAAAGAAGAACACTAGTTGGCTTTGTTATCTAACTCTGTGCAAAAGAAGTCCTCCCATTGAGTCTACTTGCCTTGGAGGAAATATGAATAGTCAGCAATACCACTTTATGGAAATATCCAGCTACTCAAACACATTTCTTAATTACACTCTGTGATCTTATCTACTAGGCAGCTCTACTCTGGATTCCTGACTAATCTTCCTACCAATTGGAAGGACATCTGGTCAACTGAAGGTGGTCATGCAATCTTAATTCCCTAAGTATAGTAGAGAGTTTAAATTAGGAAAAAACAGTGGGGAATTCTAGGCCCCCAAATGTGCATTTGGTGTTTTGTTCTGTATTTGGGGGATAACAAAAATAGGAAGTATTTGGACACATCCCAATCCTGGCAGCTTTAGCAATAGTTTGAGCTCTTTGATAGAAGACAGTAATAGCTGCATAATCTAATCCAGTATTTTGAGTGGACCAGAATAGGCCCCAAGTGGAGAACTCAGAATAGAACAAGTCAGTATCCAGTGATGCAAATCGATCTTCTTTTGGCTCAGAATATATCTAGAGTTAGTTCCTTTCATTTATGTCTCAGTGATAGGGTAAAACTGGCCAAGAAACCACCCAGGAAATTATTCAAGTCTTTCAGGGTTTCAACTTGGAAAAAATATAAGATGAACACCAAAAATGGTACAAATAACGACAACTCTGAATAATTTCAGTGAAATTCAATTCAATGGGAATTCATAAAGAGTCAAATATAACCCAAGCACTTTAAGACACTGAGGGCACAAAGAGAAAAAAAAAAAGAAATAGTCCCTGCCCTCAAGGAATTCATATTCTACCAGAGGGACACCACAGATAAGTGGTATACAGATAAGCATAGAAATAAGAAAATACAAAATGTAAATGCAAAGTAATTTTGAAAGAAGGAGAGAATAATAACTGGGGGGGGGGGCATCAGGGATCACCTTAAACAGTGCAGTGATAGGGGCCTTGAAGGGAGGTGAGGTTTTCAAAAGTTGGAAGTGAAAAAGAGAGCATAACAGAAATGGAAAATTTCTAAGCACAGAGACAAGAAATAAAATATCATCTGTAGAGTATGTCAAGAGGACCAGTTGGTCCTTTCTGGATTATGGAATAAGTATGGGAGCAGTAATGTGAAAACAGTCCAAGATCAATCAGTCCAAATAGTGAAGGGATGTAAATGCCAGTAAGGGAAATTTATTTTATATCCTAGAGAGCAATGAGGAACCACCAAAGTTTCTTAAGGAATGTAGTTACATGATCAGATTGTGCTTTAGGCAATACATTTCCACATAAGGATTGTCTTTCATTTCTGAAGAAGACCACAACATCAGGAAGGTGATGCCATGACAACCACATGATTGAATTTAAGTGGGGACAGAGTACTGTGCTAAGTCACCAGTCTTACTTGCTCTTCAGGAGCCATCTGTGTCCAAAGGCCAGATATGGATCTGGACCAGCTGCAGATGGCCCTGTAGGCCAGGTAATCTAGGTTAAATGATTTGCTCAAAGTTACCCAGCTACTAATTTTGTCTGAGGCCAAATTTGAATTCAGGTGTCCTGATTTCAGGCCCAGTACTCTACCCACTGTGCTATATTCCTACCCTATATAAGCATTAAAGAAAGACTGAAGACAGGAAAGACTTGAAGACTTGTTAGTTACACTAGATATGACCAAGGTGAGAGAATAAATGTATTTTCCAAGATACAAATGTTAATTGGAAGGCCAAAATCTCCAATTTGTGTGACTATATATTGCCTTAACAAATTAATTATATCATTAGGATTGAAGGAAGACCACAACATGGAAAAGTAATAGAATTCAGTTTTCAATCATATAGAACAATGGCACCACCTAACAAATGAAGTCCCATAAAATAAGTAGATGAAACATCTTTGCTGTGGAAAAGCTGACTCAATTAAACAATATTTCTGGTCCAGAGTAGAGTTCATCTTTAGGGAAGAGTAGTGTCAAATAGTATCCATGCAGAAGGTATTTGTAAAGAGAGTTTGTTTTTTAGTTCAGTTGTTTGTTCAACTCTTTATGATGCCATTTTGGATTTTTTGGAAAATATACTAAAGGGTTTTAGCATTTCCTTCTCCAGATCATTTTACAGATGAGAAAACTGAGGCAAACTGGGTTAAGTGACTTGCCCAGGGTCATACAACTAGTAAGTGACTGATATGTTTGAATTCATGAAGTTGAATTTTCCTAATTTCAAGCCAGGCATTTTATCTACTATGCCATCCAGCTATGCTCAGAAAGAAACTAGAGACCTCAAAGAACAGATATAAATTAAATACTTAGTTGACACTACTTCTAATGCTATTTATCAATGTGCTCTTCCCTCAGGGTTGGAGAGGTGACCACAAGAAGTTACCACTCACAAAAGGTCCACTGATGCTAGAGCAGGTTACTTGGGGTCACCAGCTTATACAGTCAAAACTGACAGGGGATGATTTTTTTTTCATATTTATAAAAAATCCCTAAAAGTATCATATATTTGAAGGCAGCTTTTGGGAGAGTTAGGGAATAAGTAATTGTTTGTATAATTTAGTGCATCACTTCAAATTTTCACTTATTTTCAACAAATAGGAGATCATCCTAAAGGCTGCTCAGCTAAGAGATGGCTATTAGGGTAGATGGGGAAAGGGGGAGAGGAGAGAGGTTCTGCCTACTACAAGAAAACAGGAACTCTGAGGAGTGACTGAAAGAAGCCAAACCATGAGCTGCAATGGAAATGACAGTGATCATGAAGCATCCAATAAAGGTTAAACATGAGTGAGAAAAGCAGGTTATTGAAAGATAGTCCTGGCTTCTCCTTTGAGTCTTTTGAACAAAAAGTTATAAAGGAAATCCTATGCACTCATTCAGAAAATTTGGGTAAGATTTATTTTTTGTTGTTAGCTACCATTCATGTCTATATAGATTAATTTTTTTATTGTTTCACTGTTACTCTTTGCTTTAATTTTCCAACCTGGTGAACAACTGAACATCTAGACTCTGATTAATGTCACACATTTCCAGTTTCTAATTGACTGAGGGAAAGCAAACCTGTACAACTCCCCATCAGAGAAATTAAGCCCTGCCGTATTTGCCTCTCCTGCTTTAGGAGATCTGGACAAATGTGACAGCTAGTTGGCATGTGGATGGACAGCTGGGTCAGGAATCAGGAAGACCTGAGCTCTAATTGGTCTCAGGTATTTCCCAACTGTGTGACCCTGGGAAAGCCATTTACATTTTGTTTGCTACAGTTTCCTCAATTGTAAAATGGAGAAAATAGTAGCATCAACTTCATAGGGTTGATATAAGGATCAAATGAGATAACATTTGTAAAGTGTTTAGTATAGAGTTGTTGCCATAGAAATGCTTATTCTCTTCCTTTTCTTTTTCCCTTCTAAAAGTGACAGGGCTTCAGATGTATAATGTATTGCAATAGTGTATTGAATATATCACTACAGTCTATGGAGTAGTTTGATTTCTGTGAACTGTACAGGGCTATCTAAATGTATGTTATATCATGATGAGTTTGGATTTCCTAGAAATGTCAGAAGTATTGGTACAAAGATAGTTATTCTAACTCAGTAGATTCAGGTACAGCCTACATCTCTGGAGTTCCAGCATTAACTCTTTTGGTGTGGGAGCATGTTATGTTGAAAAATACATGTTTTCTGCAAGTTTTATTTGTTATTTAGTTATTTTAGGGTCATTTGCATGGTTGATGTGAAGAAACTATCATAAACTGAAATTGTAATTGGCCCTTTAAGAAAGTTGTATTTTGACTCAAACTTGACCCAAAATAGTCAACACTGGGGCAAAAGAGGAAAAAAAAATTCAGCACCAAAGAGTTAATTGGGATCTATTCTAGTGCAGAAGCAAAATAGATATAAATAGAATAATATGAATATAAAGTGAAACATGACTGGGGTGACCTGATAAAGTGGAGGCCATCCAAGACATTCACCAGTCAGAACAACACAGGTCTCATGGAGGAAATTCCAGTTTCCTGAAAGTGAAGAGAAGTTCAAGAATTTCAGACTCCAAATTACAAAGCACTTTCATCACTCTTCCACCCCTTGGCATACTGTCTTGTACAAGGTATCTAGGGCCTTGATAAAAAGACTGGACTTCTCAATACCTAAATGAAGAAGGAAATAGAAGTAGGGAACATAGTGGAATCTAGGAAAGCCATTATATATTTTAAAAAAGACTAGTAGTAATTAATTCTGGAGAAAGATAAGGGGGGGAAGGCCTTCATCTGTCAAATTTGACTACCCTAACATAAATATAAACCCCAGAATTTCTTTTTTTAAATTTTATTTATTTAAGACAATGGGATTAAGTGATTTGCCCAAGGCCACACAGAGAGGCATTTATTAAATGTTTGAGGCTGGATTTGAACTCAGATCCTCCTGACTCTAGGGTTGGTGCTCTATCTACTGTACCACCCAGCTTCCCAAACCCTGGGATTTCTAGGGTGACATTGGAGAATCTCATGGAGAAAATGGTAAGATGAACTATATTTTTGATGGAGGCAATATTTTGACTGGGGTCTTTAAGAATGGCTAGATGAATTGCAGGAAATATGAAGGAATTCAAGATATCAGGATTTTTTTGAGGGCAAACAGAAAAATTGCTTTGTGATCCTTCTTTCCACTTCCACTTGTGTGGGATTTATAAATTTCCAATGGGAGAATCAGAAAGTCCATGGGGGGCTAAGATACAAATCCAAAAAAAAAAAAGGATTGTTTCCTTTTAAAATATTCTTCATGTTGAGTGAAATGCACATAATGCCATTTGCAGCAAAGAAATAAGGATTTTTTTAAACAAAATCTTGTTTTAACCAAGAATTCACCATTTCAGATAATATTGTATTCCATAAATACCTCTAACTAGTACACAATGACATCATACTTCACTTAGTGACATGAAAAAAAATCTTCAGGATATGATAATAAGGCACCTAGATAAGCTATGCCCCAGTTCTGACCTTGCTTCTTAATCATACTCCTACACACTCCCACAAATTTCCCAATACTCATGTTAGAAAATGAAACTGTTAAGGACCAACAGAGTTATGAGGATTCTCTACTCAGAAAAAAGAATAAATATTATTATTGAATCAGAGTAAAATAATCTCATAGGAAAATGGGGATATACAAAAGAACCAATTTTTATCCTTTTCAAGAGTGCTTTAATTCCATTTAAGACAATTATTTTTTTCATTTTTTTATTATCTTTTTTAATTTTAAATTTTTTCCCAGCTGTATGCAAAAGCAAGTTTCAACATTTACTTCCAAAACTTTGAGTTCCAAATTGTCTTCCTTCCTTCCTTCTTCCCTACTCCCCCCATTGAGAAAGCAAGTTACTTGGTGAAGGTTCAAAATGTGTAGCCATGAAAAACATTACTACAATAGTCACAATGTAAAAGTAAATATAAACCCCCCGAAAAAGAAAGAGAATTCTCAAGAAAAATAAAATCAAAAAAGATGTGCTTAAGTCTATACTCAGATACTATCAGTTCTGTCTTTGGGATGGATCACAGTCTTTATCATAAGTCCAGGAGAGAGATTACTTCAATATTTTCCCCTACAATTGCTATTGCTGGCTGTATTCCCCCCACCTCTATTTATTCTATTCTCTCTCTCCTTTCACCCTATCATTCCTCAAAAAGTCTGTTCCATCTGAATATCTTCTCTTATGATCTACCCTCTCTTCTATAAACCTACATTTCTCCTTCCCTCTCCCATCCTCTTTCTCCCATCCCTTTCCTTTCCTATTTTTCTTTAAGATAAGAAAGATTTCTAAATCCCATTGAGTGCATATTTCATTCCCTTTCTAAGTCACTTCTGATGAGAGTAAGGCTTGTTCACTCCCCCTTCTCCTTCCCCTTCTTCCACTCTACTGCAAAGGTTTTCTTACCTATTTTATATGAAATAACTTACTCCATTCTACCTCTCCCTTCCCTTACTACCAGTACATTCCTTTCTCTCCCATTAACTCCATCTTTTTAATATATTAGATCCTTTAAATTCAACTCCCAATTGTGCTTTGACTATATATGTTCCTTCTAACAGCCCTATTAATAAGAAGGTCCATATGAGTTATCAGTATCATCTTTCATTGAAGGAATACAAACATTTCAACATCATTATGTCCCTCATAATTTGCCTTTCTGTTCACCCTCTCTATGCTTCACCTGAGTCCTGTACTTTAAGATCAAACTTTCTGTTCAGTTCTGGTCATTTCATCTGAAAATCTGAAAGTCATTGAATATCCATCATTTCCCCTGAATGAGTATGTTCAGTTTTGTTGGGTAGTTGATTTTTTGGTTGCATTCCAAGTTGCCACTGGGAATATCATATTCCAAGCTGTACAAGCCCATAATGGAAAAGCTACTAAGTCTTTTGCTATCCTTACTATAATTCTATAATATTTGAATTGCTTATTTCCATTGCCATAATATTTTCTCCTTGACTTAGGGGTTCTGAAATTTGGCTATAATATTCCTGACAGTTTTCATTTTGGAATCTCCTTCAGGAGGTGGGGAGCAGATTCCCTCAAATTCTATTTTACCCTCTGCTTCTAGGAAATCAGGGAAGACTTCCTAGAGAATTTCTTGAAAAATGAGGTCTAGGCTTTTTTCCTTTGGTCATGACATTCAGGAAGTTCAGTAATTTTTGAATTATCTCTTCTGGATCTGTTTTCTAGACCAGTTGTTTTTCCAATAAGGTATTTCACATTTTCTTCTTCTGTTTCATCTTTTGGTTTTATTTTATTGTTCCTTGATTTCTCACAAAATCCCTTAGCTCCATTATACATTTTAAGGAATGGAATTATTTTCTTCAGAGAGCTTTAATATCTTATTTTCCTTCTTACCAATTCTATTTTTAAGGCATTCTTCTCCTCATTGGTCTTTTTGATTGCTTTTTTTATTTGACCCAAACTGGTTTTAAAAATGTTATTTTCTTCAGTTTTTTTTTCCTTCACCAGGGTGCTGATTTGCTTTTCATGATTTTTCCACAATACTCTCATTTCTCTACCTAATTTTTCATCTACCTCCCTTATTTGATTTTCAAAATCTTTTTTGAGCTCTTCCACAGTCTCAGACCCATTCATAGTTTTCTTGGAGGCTTTGGATATAAGAACTTTGACTTTGCCATCTTCTGAGGATATATATTTTGATCCTCCATAGGACCAGAGAAAATTGTCTATGATCAGATTTTCTTTTCTTCTATTGTGTGCCCATTTTACCAGCCTATGATTTGATTGTAGCTCTTTTTTAAGGTGGGGCTCTGCTTCCAGTGTGGAGGACCAAATGTCCCAATATTTTGAGGATGTTTGCAGCTGTTTTCAGAGAGAAACCTAGGGACTTGCAAGTTCTCAATTCCTTCAATGTCTTATAAAAGGTTCTGACTGCTCTCTTGGCATGTGTTCTGGTCTGTAGGTAACCTCAAACCCTACTCTCTGCCCTGGAGCTGTGAGGAGGATCCCTGCTTTCCTGCAGGCAGTAAGCTCTGTTTTGCTTCTGTACCTTTTCCTGGGACTGTGGCCCCAGACTGAAAATAGGTGAAGGAACAGAGTCCTACCTCAGAAATAGCAAAAAGACCTCTGCAATCTCCCCTCTCCACTCCCTAACTGTCCTTGAGCTGAGATATGGGTGGTTCCCCAGACCTGCTCCAGCCTCCCTGGGGCTGGGTTAGCTCCACTTTCACTCTGGTGTGGCAGAGTTTTCCTGCTGACCTTCCAAGTTGTCCTTGGCAAGCCATGGACTGAGAGGTCTGGAAATCACTATTGCTGTGAAGATCCAGGTGCCCCTAGGGAACCAAGTGCCCTGCAGGTTATTCCTGGATTACTGGAGTCATTTTGCTCCAGTGTTGCCTAAGCTGCGCTGTGGGTCCTTTCTTACTCCAGTGTAACAGACCCTTCCTGTGAATCTTCCAAGTTGTCTTAGGCTGAAAAATTCTTTCCTAGGTCTTTTTGTGGGTTATGCCACTCTAGAATTTAGATAGAGTCATTATTTAAAGGTATTTGGAGTGGTTTGGAGATAAACTCTTGGGAGTACCTGCCTTTAATCCATCATCTTGACATGCTACCCCTGGCCCCCAGCTAGTATTTTTTAAGAAGCCATTAGGGTCCACAAATGATAAATGGTCAAAAAAATGAATAGAGAGTTCAGAAATGAAGAAATTAAAGCTATATATATATTCATATAAAAATATGTTCCAAATCATTATTGATTAGAGAAATGCATATTAAAACAACAATGAGGTATTACTTCACACCTATTAAATTGGCCAAGATGGGAAAAAGGGAAGATGATCAATGTGGGAGAGGTTGTAGGAGGATTGGGACACTGATGTATTGCTGGCAGAGCTGTGAATGGATGCAACCTTTCTGGAGAGCAATATGGAACTATGCACAAAGGACAATAAAACTATTGATACCTTTTGACCCAGCAATTCCAATTCTAGGTCTATATCTAGAAGAAATTATAAAAATAGGAAAAGTCCCACACATTCTAAAATATTCATAGCAGCTCCTTTTGTAGTGGCAAAGAATTGGAAATTGAGGGGATGCCCACCAACTGGGGTATGGCTAAACAAGTTATGGTAAATGAATACAATGGAATATCATTGTTCTAAGAAACCATAAATGGTCAGACTCCAGAAAAGCATGGAATGACTTATGGGATCTGATGCTGAGCAAAGGGAACAGAACCGAGAGAATAATCTGCACATTGATAACATTATGAGATGAACAACCTTGATGGAAGCAGTTCCTCTCAGCTGTTCAGAGAGCTAGGACAACCACATTAGACCAGCTCTGGACAATAATAAACCCATCCAGAGGAAGGAAAACAAAACAAAAACAAAAACAAAAATAACCCTTCATAATCTGATGAACACTTCATAAAAATCTCTTATGTAACCCTTTCCTTTAATCCTAAATCCTAATTCCTCATACTGAAAATAACTAATCAGTAAACATATTTATCAAAAGTTTGTATGTACAATGCTAATCTGAGTGTTCACCACTGAGGGTAGGGGGGTGAGAAGGGAGGGTAGAAGGAAATTTTGTAACTTAAAAATATACATGGGCATATGGATGAAAATAAATAAATGAATGAATGAATGAATGAATGAATGAATGAGTAAACAAACAAATGAATGAATGAATAAAGTAGATAGATAGATAGATAGATAGATAGATAGATAGATAGATAAGATAGATAGATAGATGGGGAAAAAGGATCTACAACTTAACTTTTTCTAGTGCCCATCAAGCTACTACTTAACATGAAGTACAGCTCCATACATGTCTTTTACAAAGTGTCATGTTTCTCTCTTCCTCATAAACAGTAAATGTTTTCACAGGACAGTCTTTTCCTGAACACAGCCTAAAATGTAATTGTTCTACTCCTCCAGTTTTAAAATTTATAGAGAATAAGAGGAAGCATTTCCTTCAATAATATATCTGAAAAGAAGTGATTATGCCTCAAGGTATAATTATGAGTACTAGAGCTACTGTCCTTGTAAAGTTTACATTTTATAGGAAAGGAAATAGGAAGCCAATATTGGAGTAACAGTTAAGAGTATTGTAATATTGAAAAAAGGCTATTTTTTTCAATGATGGAGAAAAATCTATGTTTAAAAGCAGCTGGGAAGGAGCAAGTGAATAAGGAGAGATTAAAGGGAGAAAAAAGAAAAAGAAGATACTTGAAGACTAGAACTACCAGAGGAGACTGAATGGAACAAATTTAAAGGTACAAATAAGTGGTTGGTACTTTTAATGGGAAAGGACACTTCTTTTTCTGATACCACAGAACAGGGGAAGATAATGGGGGGATGACACTGAGAAATTTGGGATTCTAGAACTGGGGAGAATCCAAAGCTCAAAATTTTGAAGAGTAGGATATGACACAAAGTCCTTTTCCTAAAGTCATCTTCCAAGGACAGACCAAGATCTTAAGATTCAAGTGGATGTTCAGATTTCTTGGTGGCTGACATATAATCCCCTGTTATTCAGCAGAGTGGAGTGGTTCAGTACTCTAGACTTCAAAACCTGAATGAGAACTACAGCTCTTCTATCTAAAAACTGTATGCCCATTGACAAATCAGTTAAACCTCTCTGAACTGACAATGAATAGCATTTACAGCACTTGTATCTCCTACCTCTTAAGGTTGCAAGGAGAAATATAATTTATAAATTAATGTGCTAAAAAAATGTAAACTCTAATTGTAATGTCAATAGATCATTTGATTAATCTCCATGCTTCCAAACAGGATTGCAGCCAAAACAACTAAGAAAAAAAAATCTGATTACTCCTTTTTTAAATAAATCTGTATTGTTTCTGATGATATGATCTCCCATGGAGAAATGTTCTATTTCCCTGTAACCTTTGAGATTTAAATCATACAGTACAATGAAATCTGCATGAGGTGGGTATTCAAAAGTTCCAACTGATTTTGAACCTCTCATCTATGCTTATATGACCTTGGGAAAGTTAATGACCCTTCCTGAATCTTAGTTTTCTTCTAAAAAGTGAGGGTGTAGGACTTCATGACCTGTAAATTCTCTTCCATCTTTACAGCTATAGTCTTATGAGCCAGTGTTCAAAAAAAATATTTTAAAATATAACAACAGGCAGCTAGCTGACACAGTGGTTAGAGCACCTGGCATCAGGAGGACCTGAGTTCAAATTTGACCTCAGATACTTTATAATTACCTAGCTGTGTGACCTTGGGCAAGCCACTTACCCCGTTGCCTTGCAATAAAGATCAAAAACAAAAACATAGTCTTACAGCAATAAGCCAGGTATAGTTTTTTGCATATTGTTAGAGAGCAAAAGACTTTAAATGAAACAATATATGAAAAGTACCCATGTTGCCCTTTCCAGAGAAGAAGATCCATTGATTCTTTTTAAAAATTCTACACTGTCTGATGTTGGTCTTCCTTTTGAGTTGTATTTCACTGTATTTATCTAAATTAGATCATAAGTAAGCATTTTAGTTGAAGTCTTCCTTGATTGACTGAAAGAATATAAGCACACAAACTAATTAATAGAATTATTTCCCTTGCTCAAAAGCTCTCCAAAATTTTTTCTCCTTGTATCAGGGAAGAAGAACCTCTCTCAGATCCTCAGGCATTGATCAAGGCAGTTTTGTGGAGTTTTAGAAATGCTAGTATATAGTCCAGAATCAAGGGCTATATTAAATGTGGAGCGGTTTTGATATATGAAGCAATACCCACAGCCAAATTTCCTCTTTATAAATCTGATCTTTGGGAGAAATGGTTAATGATATGATGTTTTAAAAATATCTTAATCCATTAAAGGAGGCAAGACTTCTGACTTTGCTCCACCTAAGACTCAAACACAAGGCATTTTCACCTTATTGGTGCTCAGAGAATTCAGAGCAGGAAGGAAAAGATTAGAATCATTCTACCCCCGGAATTTAAAATGAAAGGTCTTCCCAAAGTTCAGGACATCAAATGAGAGTTATAAAGCCATGTATAAGTGAATAATTTTAAATATGGTAGCACAATTCCAAAATTGAACAGAAGATCACTTCAGGGTGAACTTATGTTCATTTGCAAAAATCTCATTTTATAAAAACCTTTCCTCCAGCTGCCTCAACTAAAGTGAGGGGGGGGAAGAGAAAGGATATTACTGAATAGCAACAAACTTGCAACTTCAGGAACATGAAGTACAATTTGTTCAGGTAAAGTGAAAATTCATAAAAATTCATATACTATTCACAGAAATTATCCCTTAACTTCACTGGTCTTGGCATTTTATTCCCTAAAAGAAATTATCCTTTTAAATGAAAATTTTTAATGCATTTCAGGATGGCAAACTTTCTCTAAAGGAAAAGAGAGGATCATAAGTGTTTCAAAAAGGTTAGAAAAGAAATTTTTCACTAGTAACTGAGACTGACTAGCACTACAAGTTATCTTCTTGAATTCCACTTCAGGCATGAAGCTTCCAAAATAAGCAAACACAATTTCCTTAATATCCTAGTTACCTATTGAAATGATCACAATGAGGGTAGCTAGGTGGTGTAGTGAATACAGCATCAGCCATGGAGTCAGGAGGACCTGAATTCAAATCTTGTCTTAGACATTTAATAATTACCTAGCTGTGTAACCTTGGGCAAGTCACTTAACCCCATAGCCTTATAAAACAAACAAACAAACAAACAAAAAAATAATGATCAATAGTTAATAATTCTACTATACCATTCATATAATCATTCAAGTGGGACTGGTCATATAATAAATATCATAGTTTACTTAAGGCTGTGCCTATACAAGGACTGTCATTTTCTAGGTGCCATATTCAAATTGCTTGATTTTACTTTTATTTTTATTCAAGGGAACAAGGCTTCTGATATAAAAGCATATATATATTCCTTTGTGTATGCTTTTCTGAGAGTAAAGAAATCAAGAGTAAAGCATACTTAGAGGCTATTTTTATACTTCAGATTATAAAGAAAGCAACAGAAAACAATTTTGCTTGTATTTGGGCTTTAACAAAAATCAGGTTGGACAGCTAGGTGGCACAGTAGATAAAGTATTAGATCTAGAATCAGAAAGACTTAGCTTTTTTAATTTGAATATGATTTCAGATTCTTGTTAATTGTGTGACTCTAAGTAAATCACTTACTCCTATTTGTCTCAATTTCCTCATCTGTAAAATGAACCAGAGAAGGAAGTGGCAAACCCCCATTGACCCACATTTTCCACAGTCCCATAGATGCCACATACAAGATAGTTTAGATGTGTACTGAGATGCTTGAAACACCCAAAGCTACTCACTATTCTAGTTTACATAAGGTCTCCGGACAAAGAATGAATCTGGCATTAATAGGAGACTGTCCTGTCCTCAGTGTGCAATAAATAAGGTGGTAAGGATCACTGTACTTGAGGCTATTTTGTGAATTGTCTAATGAGGAATGAAGAATATGGGGCAGGAAAATATGAAGCTTAATTCTAACTATGGCATAACAAGAAAGTAGATGAGTAGGAGACAATGTCTAGTTTTTTGGCCTATTAAGCCTTATAATAAATGCTTCATGAATTGCTGTTGGGGCTTGAAACTAAACTAATCAAACTGATTCTCATCAACTCCCACTATCTTAGGCTCATCATTTACCCTTACATGAACTTTACACTCCAAATGAGCTAAATTATTCACTGCTATTCCACATATATATCTCATATATTTTCTCACCCTCATGGTCTTTTCACTGTCTCTCTGGCTTTTGATTTTCTATGTATCTTTATTTTTGGTTTCTCCCTTCCCCTAGCTGGTAATGACTATCCCCTTCTGATATAAAAGAATATGTTATTTATTATCAAATCTTATTTTGTATCATAGTTATTTGTATATGTTTTCCCTGCCCCTATAATACAAAAACTTAAAGAGGCAGTGGTTTATTTTACCTAATTTTTTTGTTTCTCTGTAAGTACTAAGCACCAAGTATTGCATATAATAAATGCTTAATAAAAAGGATCTGTTACTGAATTATTATATAGCCTATTCAATGAAAAATTACTTGATTGAGTATAATACTATTAACAGTCTCATTTTCTATTTTCTACTATCTAAGTAGACAGTGAAGTATGAACTCTAATCCTTAATTCCTCTTAGAGCAAGGTTATGAGAGGGACTTAAAAGATGATAGGCCAGGACTTCATTACGCAATTAATCTTTTTTAATCTAATGAAATGGTCAGTGTTCAAGCAATTTGCACATTAATCTTTTAAAGGTGGTCTTATGACAGCTCTACATAATCCTTGCTAAAAAAATTTTCAGATTAATTCTTTATACACATCAATCAGCTAATGAGGATTGAAAAGTAAAAAAGTATTTTAATTGTAATTTAGTTTTCTACTAGAAAAAAGACATAGTTTGAAAAACTGCCGAGGAAATGAATTAATTTTGTTTAATTTGCTAATTCATATCAAAATGGAAGATTAATTATGCTCTTTTTTGAAGAAAAAAAAACAGTATATTCTGCATCATTTCTTGATCTAAAAACAATTGATTTATGTTTCAAGAGTTCCTGACTAGTATAACTTTATGTTAACTAGAATAACAGGCAATATATCTTTCAAAAATTCCAAAAAGGGAGATGCTACATATAGGATCTGTAACTATGTCACATACTTAGGCCATATGGCATAAATTACTCTTTTTTCCCCTTGAATATTATTAATGAAACATATAGAATAGCTAACCATTGTCATCTTTATAAATACATATATAGTATGTTCCCAAAGTCTCCATAGTTTTAAACATCAATGCAATTCACTTAATTTTCTTTTCTTTAGGATAATGATGCTAGATCACAAGATCATGGGACTTAAATCTGGAAGGTAACCTTAAATATTAATTTGTGCTAATTTCTCATTTTGCAAATAAAGGAAATAAATTCCAGAGAAGGTATATAGCAGAATAAGATTTTTAAACAAACTCTTCTTTCTTTTTAAGGTGTCATTTTCTCTTCCTTTAATTGTTTTCTTTCATCATCTCCAAATTATTTATATGGGGGTGGCTAAGTGGTGCAGTGGATAGAGCACCAGCCTTGGAGTCAGGAGTACCTGAGTTGAAATGCTACCTCAGATACTTAATAATTACCTAGCTGTGTGGCCTTGGGCAAGCCACTTAACCCCATTGCCTTGCAAAAAAATCTAAAAAATAAAAAAATAATTATATGACTCTCAAATTGCTTCAATAACACTGTTAAATAAATTTTAAAGTTGACTTACACTGGTGATTAGAAATCTATTAATAGTGACATCCATATTTCCAAAATATGATATGCATATCACTGAGGCATTATACAATATTTAAAACGATTAAATTTAGCACAATTTAATGCACTTAGTACTAGGCAAGAGTTTTTAAGAACATAATGATTGTTTAGATGTACTTTGAGGCCTGAACCTATGCTTGAGCACAAAAAAAAACCTTTGGTTTTATCTGTAATTTCTTCATTGTGGAACATATATATGTGTATTTGGCAGCAATAATCTGTGACATGAAATCAAAGAGGTTTTTCCTCCCATAAGGTTTGAAAAGTGCTTTATAGATTTATCTCTTTTTATTCTTACAAATCTGGGAGGGAGGTATTCAAATTAACTCAAAGATGAGGATGAGAAAGCAGAGAGAGATAGTCTATACAATTGGATTTAAATTCATTGGATTTAAATTGAGTTACTGCAGGTTCAGCATTCTAATGACTGTAGCACTTCCAGGTAAGTGACTTGTCCTGAGTCACAACCCCATTACTGTGGAAGAAGCAAGAAATTAATCCAGAAATTCTTGACTTCTAAATCAACTCTTCTCTACTCAGTTAATAAATATTTAGTTAATAAACAGTTATCAAGAGCCTTTTCTATACCAGTCATCAATGTAATTGATCACTGGGGATACAAATAAGAAAAAAAGGAAGGTAAAACTGACAGTCAAATGAAGGGAAGGCAATTCATAAAGGACAGAAGGCAGATCTTACCAGAGTGTTTTTGGCTTGGGGCTATGGTATTTGTGGCATTGAGACCAAGATGATAAGCACATAGAAAATGAAAGTTCTGAGCCCTCTTTAACAAGAGGCTTTGGTAGGAATCCATTGCTTCCCCCTTTGATCTGCTGAGTGTATCAGGAAAATGTTGAGGATCAAAGACTGGATCATGGTCCATGATCATTAGATTTCAAGTGATGAGTATATCCTGGTGGAGGTATAAAGTTTCTAGAATGGAAACAAAGCAGAGAAATAGATGAAGAGAATACTTTGCTTAAGATGTGTTAATAAATGTTTAATAACTTGCTCTCCTCAAAGAAGGATAAATTTTAAATTTAATATTCATTGCTAAAACTGTGTTCAACACTCTGTTAAGTCTAGAAAAATCAATTAAATCATAAATCAAATCCTACTTGTAGTTTTGCCAATTTCTGAGGTATAAATGTTCACAATGAATATTTAACAATAGGCTCTGAAGATGATTTTAATTTGTGCAAGATGCATTGCTTCACAATTCTTATAGTGTATAGGAAAAAATATGAGAGTTTCAGGGATAACTTACTAAATAACTTACTAGTAAATTTGAAGGATTAATGTTTCCTCAAAACATTTGAATAATTTCCACAGATCTGTATAAGAACATGGAGAAAGAAGTGATCAAACTAGGTCAATTTTGTTAAGTTCCCCAGCATTTTAATGATTCCAAAATAGTCATATCATCTATAATTTTAGGAAAACAATATTTCAAAGGTGAAATAGAATATGGGAGTCAACTATTCAATTTCATTTTTTGGGTCCTAAAAGAACTGAAATCCAAATGCACTCAGGTCATTTTGTTAACATAAATGTTTTCCCAAAATGC